>NC_056728.1:475466629-475479129 GCF_019279795.1 Protopterus annectens
CTCTACACAGAGTGCTATGGCACTTATGTTTTAAAAGCTGGTATTGCATTAAAGAGAGTTCATGATAGGCTGATCACGCCCCTAACACTTTGCTCCTCTTACTCAACTTTGCTACACTATGGTGTGTGTGTATATACATATATATATATATATATATATATATATATATATATATATATATATATATATATATATATATATATATATATATATATATATATATATATGTGTGTGTGTGTGTGTGTGTATATATATATATATATATATATATATATATATATATATATATATATATATATATAGCTAGCTAGATCTATGTCAATCAAATTTTCAGAAACTAGAAATTCATATCGGTGAGATGATATGATCAATTTCTGAAAACTTGAACATTAAAAATAAAAACACAAAAATCTATTTTTTCTGCTGTTTTCACCCCCACACCCCTGATAATTATATATACAACTCTGAGTTTGCATTACATTGAGGAAAACAGTAAATTTCCCAATCCTCACCGTATTGTAATCTCCACTCAGAAGCTTCTAGGATTACTAGACCCAGTCTATGAGAAGAAATGCTGTCAGTGTGTAGCAGAAAGCCATGAAGTGAAATAATCTTTAGTAAAGTAACCTGGCCTGAGAGTAAGGAAAATATTTTTTCCTGTAAATATGCACCCATTCATTCATTACTTAACTTCATTTCAATTGTCTGTGTGCCTTCTGTCTCTCTGTCTTTCTGCTACTGTTCTTAATCTAATGTCTTGCAGGAGGTACATCTGTGTATTTTTTATCTCCCAACAGGCAGCTATATATTATATGTTTGTAGTGATAGCAACAGACACTGACTGCAGCAGAATTACATTTACATTTGTGTATTTTATTACAGACGACATCAGGGGAGGGAGCTGTAGCAGCATTTTGAAAAAACAGTACTATGGGCATTACTTCTCCTTCTAAGAGAGCATATAATAGGTGATCACCAGAAGGAGTAGTCTGTTTGAGGATCAGTTTCTAGATAAATAAACAAAAAGCAGTAATTAAGCTCTATATCTATGATTGCATGGCTGAAAGTGGGGGCCTGGGGAACTTAAATATATTATTATGACTATTATTTTATTAATTTCCTGATAAACTAGTATCAGGTCAGAGGAGTACACCAAAGCTGGTAATCTTTTGCTGGAATGGTTGAGTCAGGAGTTATACTGTGTGTAAAGCAGAGCAGTTAGATGATCATCAGGATTAGGAGGTGGTGGTGGACTCAATGTACATCTTCAAGAGCAACAAGTTGAAATACCTTACTGTTGTCATTATATTTGTGACTTTTTACCCTTCAAAGTTGGTGCTCCCTCTCAGAAAAGGGCTAATGTTTGCAGTTATCATATATTTAGAAATGCAATGAAAACAAAAATTGCTGAGCTGTTAATTTATCTTTATTTCACTGCCTATATAATGCAAACACCTTTGAATTAGTTCACAAAAAACATGTACATTTTAACTTTTTGTCACAAAGAGCAGATTTATAATTCATAAAACCATATATCTTCATTGTGTTGGTGCTACATACAAAATACAATAAAGTTCACATATATTTCACAAGGAAAGGCAATATTTCTTTTATTGCATGTAGTACGAGCTCAAATGTAAATACGTTGACAAAGGCAGTGTGTTGCTGTATAACTCAGGATTAAGATACAGTGAAATCCATGATGATAGATTGGCATTTCTGCACCCATTTTATACACAAATATCTCAAAAGCAGAATTCTCCTTATTTTTGTATTATTATTATCTTAGGTGAACTGACATATGGCCTCTTGCACAGCTAACAAAGATAGTATTTCAAGAGGTTTTTGGCATCTGACATTACATCAGCAGTAAAACTTCCTTATATTTTTATTGAATTTTGACTTTCTTTTTCTGTAGATCAGTGTCAAAAGTACATTGATTTGATTTGATTGATAATGGTATGCTTATATTTTCTGCATCACTTGTAACAATCAGTATTTTAATTTCGCGTTTCTTGAGTAGTACCCCAGAATCCCACTGGAAGTGGGAGTTTTAAGATATTAAATATGCAAATTTAATGTCAGGTGCATGTACATATTTTTTGCCTAATGTACCTACTTTCCATGAGCCTTTGTATACATGTTTATGACTGTAACATGAGAAGCATGGCTAACACCTGCAAATCTTTCCAGTGTCAACAATATTCTGGTGGAGTGAGTAGCAGAGAAACTTAAGAGAAAAGCTGATTCTACCCATGGTAATATTCACTGAACTGTTTCAGTTAGCTTGTCATTTATAATGACAATCGTATAATAAACTGCAATCTAAAAAGCTATTTGGTAACATACTGGTATAGAAGTTCTGCGACAAGGCTACTACAGATATCACATGGCTTAGCTTTTTGTTAAAACACCATATGATGGTATTCTATAAGCAATGTCTCTTCTTTAATAGTCAGAGATTAAAGTAATATCCATCAAAAAAAATTGTGCAAGGCAGAACATTAGTCAGGCATGGTGAAAAGGGTGGTTGCCTTAGCTGCAAGTTGTGTGGCATGGTGCAATCAGCAAGGCTAATTGGACAGAAGTACAGAGCCAGCTTTGTTGGCTTTCATTTAGTATTGACACTGAATGAATGAATGTCGAAAATGTAAAATAATTCAATAAGCATAGTAATGTATTGCTACAATTGCTGGTGTGCATTACTTTTTTTTTTCTTTTTTTCCTTTTTATTTTTTCTACTCAAGACCAAGGGGAAATTTATTTTTGAGGGTTTACTACTCTGGGGACTTCCCAGGGTACCAGTTTACCGAGCTAATGCTCTGTAGAAGCCATACTTATCTACCTTTTGCAGAAGCAAGTAGCACATTTGTCTCTAAGACACAAAGAGTAGGAAAAACCTCATCACTTGCTGTAATACACATTAAGAAACCTCCAGGGCTGTCAGATGAGAAAAATGGCTTTCCAACATGACTATGTCAGGGAATGGAATTGTGGGGGGGATATGACACTTATAATCAAGACGCTGTAAATGGTGAAGTTGTTCTTTTGGTATAATCAAGACTCTGCAAATGGTGAAGCTGTTCTTTTGGGAGAACATAGGAACAGAATCATATACAATTTTAAAGGTTTTGCTGTTTGCATAAACATCCAATCAGAGGTAAGTAGCAGGCAATCTGTGTGCTCATGTACATAATACCCTCTATAATATAGCACTGGACTACATGTATGTAAGCAGAGGGTTATGATTAGTGGTATAAAATAAGAATATTAATTCACAATATTTGAGCTTCCATTGTATCAGCGGCTGAGGCTTTGATCCACACAATGGTGGGTACTGTGTAGTAAATAGCCATACACTCACAGACAGTGCATAATAAACATGGCCACAGAAAGAAGACAATGTCATGTACAATGTGTATGTCAATTTCAGGTTCCAGTCATTGAAAAAAAAAAATTCTAAATAAGAAGCCATTTTTTCTGTCTTATACATACTTGAATGTACGTTCATTTTTTTTCTGTTACTGATCAATAGTTTGTTTTTGAAACGTGAATTGGAAGGATTAGTATTTACCTAGGCAATCAATTTCATTATTTAATATTTTACATGAAGTTGCCATGATTAATAAGTTAGCCAAGAAACCAACTAATGGGACACTAATCTTTGCCTACTCTGGGTGCATTGCTGAAATGAATTCCAGTTTTACAAATATAAAAAAATAGATATCAACTTATCTAAATATAACTTACTGAAACTTAACTTTTCTAAACTCAAGTTATTTAAACCAGCAAAACTTAAAAAAGGACAAATGTTTTTGTGCAGTGTAAAATTATTTATCGATCACTGGTACAAGTTTTCCTAAAGATGTGCAAGTAATACTGCAGTTTGCTTCATCACAGTATGCTGGATTGGATTGTGTGACCTGGGGATGCAGTTCCAGTGTTTTTTTTTCCCTTTCTTCTACTGTATTGCAACTGTGGATTGGATGTTTGTTATATATAAGTCAGGTGGGGCATGGGGGGGTGGAGTGGTTTTATGAGTTTTGCTGGTTTAGATAAGTTCATTTTCGATAAAAGACTTGCACCTATATATACAGAATGTACATATATTATAACATTTGAAAAAAAGCTATCTGACAAAAATGCAGTCTTGTATAGCTTTTTTATTGATATTAAACCAATACAAGACATGCCCTTTCCTTGATATTTTAACTTGAAACAAAAAGAATTATAAAATGCTTCCTTTCCGCATTTAACCACAATTATTTTTTGTTTACATCATAAATTGCAGCCTCTAGTGGAAGAAGAAAAATATACAAGTATTCCGAAAGAAATATAATGCAGCCATGCTGTTCCATACAGCATGGCCAAGATAGCCTGACTCAGCCTGGTGGTGATTAGGTATGCATGAGTGCTCACACAGCTGGGGGCAGCACTGACTAATGAGGCCTTGCAGTCATGAAAAGCAATAACCACAACTAAGTGGACCATGCTATATGTTGTCATATGGTTGACTAAATCAGTATTCAGTTCACATACCTAATCACTATATGCAGTCACACACACACACACACATATATATATATATATATATATATATATATATATATATATATATGGGTTACCTTCAGTTTCCTAACAGACGACTTCACCGACATGCATCCCACTGACACGTTAATTCACCGACCTTCCCAAACCCGACATTAACTGCACTGTTAGTAAACACTCGGCCATCAACTTGAACTTTGCCTCTTACCCCTGCGGTAGTGTGTTCTTGGAGTTGGTGTATTTAATAAGGGGGGTGTGGGGGGCACAGCCCCCCCCCCACATTGGTGGGTCAGTTTATTTAGGTTGTGTAGTTTCTTGGGATGGCCTTGTGTTTACTAACCATGTGGTCAACGTCGGGTTTGGAAATGTCGGTGAATTGACATGTCGGTGGAACACATGGTGAAGTCGTCTGTCAGGAAACTGAAGGTAATCCATATATATATATATATATATATATATATATATATATATATATATATATATGTGTGTGTGTGTGTGTGTGTGTGTGTGTGTATATATATATATATATATATATATATATATATATATAAATAAGCACTAAATGGCTGCAACACACGCACATCACTGAACCCATTCAAGAGTAAAACAGCAAAGTGCCAACTGGTTCTGTTATATAAATGGGAAGGACATGGAAGTACATGTCACTCAAAAAGGGCAAAGACTATGTAGAGGCATACCCAGAAAGACAATGGGAAGGGAAGACTCAAACTGATAGTAGGGGAAGAAGAAATACCTTTTGTGGAACTTTCACCTCTTTATCTTTATAAGAAGGTCAGGGAAGGTAACATAAGGAAGGCAATAGCATAGAAATGCCAGTATGGGCAGACAAACATACAATGCAAAAACTGATAATGGAGACAGTGATCTAAAAGTAGGTGAAAATGGAGAGAAGAAAAATGACTAACAGTGGACAGAGTATAAAAGTGGTGGGGTGTGACCCATAAAGAAGGGGGACACCATGACTGGAGATAGGATGACCTCCCAAGATAGCCCAGATGGCAACCCACTCAAGACTCAATCACCTCCAAAGCTGACTGCATGGGTGGACCTCACCTCTGACAGGATGATTGCTGAGGCCTACAGGCAATGTGATTGTAGGAGCTCCATAAGGAGGCACTCCACAATGTGAATACAGAAAATGAGCCACTGGTCCCCCTCAGCCTGTACCAGCTGCCAATACTAATGCTGAGTGACATATGAGGGTCCCTCTGTGCAACTCTCTGATGAGTACCCTATGCTACCTATCAGAGAAGCAACACTGAAGATATAGAAAGCTACCTGAATACAAAAGAAAATACATGGTGCAAATCAAAAGAAATCAACATAATGAAAAGAATGCAAAAGAAAATAACATAGGACACAAATATAATGGCTTGTGTGTTGTGGTACAGTTTCTTAAAACAGGACCTGGAAGAGGAAACAGCAATCAGCAATGCAATGTAAAACACTCTAATGAAATATACAATTGTGAAGTGGGGGATGACATAGAATACACCAGTCAGAAATAGCTGTAGCAATGTGGGGCAGTGAAACACTAACCGGAGTAAGAACCAATCTACAAATGCAATGAACAATTAAGCTATGGTGAAACATGAAAAACACTTACACAACTACCCAATTATATAGTCAAAAGGTTAAGCACTAGCCATCCTGAAGCACATTCTATCCCCTGATCTGGTGCCCCCTCAACTTTAAGTTGAGGAGCAAAGAAAGCAAGGTCCTTTCCTCCCTCCCTTGTTTAAGGAGCAGGCCGGGTCATTCCTAGCCTGTCTAGTGCTCCTCATGTGAAGAGCAAGCCAAGTCCATTCTTCCACTTATACACTCTTGAAGTTGAGGAGCAAAAAAGAAAAAAAGGAACAAAAAATAAAAATACCTTTTAAACTGTAGCAAACTGTGCGCTGGCAGCTACAGTTAATACCACACATGGAGCTAGAAAGAGCTTCAGTTTTGACCTCAAATGTAACACCAAGAGACTGTTATTCATTTCTGAATGCCAGTAATCAATGATGCACTTGCACTGAAGACTGTTCAGAATCTGACAAACATAGTCCAATGCACTTTGTGCCCAAGATGGCTGTCCTCTTCCCCGTATCCTAACTGTACTTCTGTGTACATTTATACAGTAATGACAAAAACAGGTACAAATGGAGTAGTTTAGGAAGTATCAAAATAAATGGAGGACAAAGAGAGCTACAAAGGCAATGAAAAGTATGAAAAGTATGCTATGGTGATCTCACTAATAATGAAAAAAAGCTCAGTGCCATGGTGACCATGTTAACTCCAGGTGTATGAGTGAACAGTTCAGCACAGCAGAGCAGTACTTGGAGGTGTCTGGCTGTACCCTCTGGTGGACAATCCTGTTCTCTACAATTTATTGCTTTGCGGCAATACAGAAAAAAGATTAATGAGAGCATTATAACCATGATAGCTGAAGGCATGCATTGCTATCTTTTTTAGGCCTCCTGTACAATGACTCATTAAGTACCAATTACTGTGGTATGAAGTCTCTTCTTCTCACTGGCGGAGAAAGTATAAGCAACATCTTCACAGATCACTAGATTTATGTGAGCATTGTTCACTACAGCATGTGATGCCAGTGGCATAACTTACTGCCCTGGCAAGAATGTGCCAGGCACCCACTTTCTAGGGGGTACATCTTATACTGCATGTGCAGCAGTTGTAGAAAAGTTTTGTTCTCCCAGCTGCACAATGTGGATCTCAGCCAGAGTAGGATACTACAGAGGCCATGTCCACTCTCCAGGTCATGTCCAGAGTGAAATGAGAGTTGGGGTGAATGACTTCATGTTGCAAAGAACATATGATGTGCATCAATGAGCAGCACAATATCATGAGACACTCATTTATGTTAGTAAAATGCATATGGTCAGTACCATGGGGACAGGCAACAAAGGCATGACCAGAATCTACAGGTGTGCACACCACGTATGACCTCCATGCTGGTCCACCATGGACAGATGAGTAGTGTCGTGACCATGGTCATTAGTGAGTAGCACAACTGAGCTTCACAGGTACACACACCATATGTATCATTAATGACCATATGTAAAATAAGACCTATTCTTGTAGCATAAAACAGGGATGATGTTACATTCTATTACTGGTGTAAGTCAGAGATGATCATGCTTAACCAGTTCATTAGTAGAATAAATGTAGTATAATCCTCATTTTAGCATGATAAAAACTGTGTCCACCATATTGTAGGAGACCAAGTTACAACAATTCACACAGAGAATCTGAGGAAAATGGATTTTATAGTATACTATCATACAGACATATCAACAGCAGACAGGATATGTGGTAATGGTCTGCAACATTGCAGTCACTGCTCAAGGGGGCATGGCTGCTACAGATACCATCACATAGTGGTACAGTGTATGTGGTAACATGACACTGGGCATGACAGGGGTCATTCAAGCTGGTGACATCAGACTGATAAGGCATAGGAAACAGACAGAACATGTTGCAATTCTTTCAGGGGGGGGGGCTTCCTGGCAAGACACATGGAAAAATGAGGAGAGGTTTTAGTTCTATGTGGAAGGTTCACCCACCAGGACAGAGGGAATGACAGGATAACACAGGTTACAATCCCATGAGGGGCCTCTTGCATGGACACAGAAAACAGGACATATTAGACTCCTGTTGGGGGTTATCAATTCAGAGTGCAGGGAACAGGCAGGGCAGGTTGCAGTCCTGTGAAAGTCTTACATCCAGGGCACAGGGAAAGGAAGAAAAGGCAGGACAGGTTGTAAGTCTTGTGGGAGGTCATCCTCTCAGGGCACAGGAAACAGGCAGGACAAATTGCACTCCTCTGGTGGGTTAACTACATCCAGGCACAGGGAACAATAGGCTCATTCACAGTCCTGAAACATAACTGTATGCAAACTTTTACCAATGCATGCAGAGACAAGGACAAGTAACTGAGAATGTTGGGCCTACAGTACATAAGACATATAATGTACTAGTGGCATGTGTGCAAGGGACACCACAGATGGTGCACACACCAAAATATGCCATACTATAGGACAGTAGCAAAATACTTACCTGTTAGCAGTATACAGGCCAGTGAACCCCCCCCCCCCCACCAAAGATACTTCATCCATGCATCCCAGTAGTGTGCAGGAGCCGCTCACTTACTGACCTTTTTTCCCATTTTTGTGGATATCTGAAAAGGTACATTGACCTACCTGTTATTGAGAATTGTAACTATTCTTCACAGTTGTACAGGATTCGTTTATAACTTATACCTATTTTTCTATTGTGGCAAAGGTAATTACTGTGCTCTGGTAAGTTACAATATTTTTAATATCTGTTGTTTGTAACATTATTGTGCTATCTACAATACATTTTTGTTGAAAATGTTCTTACTGTTTTACATAAGAAAGTGACTGGCTGTTTTCTAGCTACAGACTTGCAGGTGAAAAGTTTTGTTCCTTAGTATGGTTATGGGTCTTGCTGCTTGAAAAAGGCTCGCTAGATGTTTAAGCATTCAATCAGGTGACCTGACTTCCCTTCCAGAACTCAGTTGTACTTGGCTATATATTAATAATCTGGAATTAACCTTTTTCCTAGAATACTACTGGGATATATATTCATCATCTGGATGAACTAGTGCATTTTCTGAACTAGATGATTTACTCTGTATTCTTCTCATTGTTTATTAATTGTAAGACCCTTACTTGTAATATATTTATATCCTCTCTCGCTCACACTTTGAGCCTACTGTTGTGCATGTTTGTTGACTACAAATAGTCTAAAATAGATGGAATTTTGACTTGATATAGAGCATACTTATATTTTCAACAGTCTAGGGAATGGAACGGTTCCCATTGCTTAGCTGCATTATTCATTGCCTTTCCTTATCTTAGTATTACAGTTGTCATGTTACTAGGTTTTCATTTTATTGTGTGCTGTATCTCTATAAATGCTATGCACTTTTTTATCACTGACTCTAGCTTCTGTAATCCTTCTCCCTGTACCATCATGCTTCTTTCCTATCCTACATGCTTTAACTTTCTCCTCACTTACCTGTAGGAAACATTTCTTTTTCTCCTATGCCTGTAGACATCTTAGTCTTATTTCTGTGATTTAGCCCCACTCTGTCTTATACTTTCTTCAATTACCTGACTCCCCAAATGCTAACTCTCATCTCCCTTTGCCTCCCTTTTTAATTGTAAGTAATCCACCCTGAACTCAAGGAAAATAAAACAACCGACTAACTTTATCCTGACCTGGTCGCAAAGTGGGAAATACACACCTGCGGTCAACTCAGCTCTTGCCTGAATTGTATTATACTGCATCAATGTATGCAAAATAATTTCTCACTTTTGTTAAACTAATATCCAGTCTATTCTAGAGGCTTCCTGCACATCTCTGAACCATTCTTTGCTGATCCCTCCCCCCTCTGTTCGTTTCTTTCCTCCACTTCTTTTAACTGTCCTGTAATTGACCCAAACTGTCCATTTCTTCAATCTCATTCTTTTTTTCTTCCCTTCCTAACAATATTGTGGTCCTAAATAATTGTTAACTAAATTCCCTGGCAGTGCCTTTATTTACAGTTTCTGAGATTGTTTTTCATAGCCTTGTGTGAACTGATCCCTTTAAAAGTCAGTTCTCCTCCCCACTTGTAACTTCCTTCTCTCTCCTGTGACATCCACCCTAATCCTGACCCTCACTCTAACTCTACTACTGCTACTACTTCTACACAACCCATCTTATACCTTCCTAACTCAAGTCCCAAGCACCTGTCCTTCTACTCTTTTAACATTCACAGCATTCTTAACAAAATAACGGTATTCCAGTCCTGGATAGCCAACACATCCCCCAATATTACTGCTCTATCTGAAACATGTCTCAAGCCACACAACCCTGATAAAAACTTTCTCCCCCTTGTTATAATACACTACACCTTGATAGGACTCAAAAAAGATGGAGGCATTGGCTTAATGTACTCTGACCTCCGAACCCTATCCCCACTAACCAACCCTCCTCACTCCTTTCACCCCGCTGAACTTGTGATTGCCAATTGCAAACTTAACAATCACAAAGCCCTTACCACAGCTGCCATCTACATACCTCCTTGGGAGAACATACCATTATTAGCATAGATTCTCCACTGGATGTCTGCTAACATAATTAATGAAACAATAATACTGGGAGATGTTAATATCAACTGGCTTTCCCCCTCCTCTAATTCCCCTACCATCAGCATTAACTTATATAGTTACAGCTTATCTCTACTCCCACCTATCTTCATAAACCAACTAGTACTACTTCTCTACTTGACTGGATTCTTCTTTCCAAACCTATCCTCTAGCACCACCCCATATCACTCCCAGATTCCATTAGTGATCACTCTCCCATATATGTCCTAAGATACTCTCCCCAACCCACCAGCCCTCATAAATTTAGAGAGTGTCACAAGCTAACTAACTTTAACACTGACACACTCAACAGTTTACTCTCTGCCATTAACTGCTCCTTTCTCATGCCCTTACCTCTTGATGAAGCTGTTCTCCACTTCAACTCTATCTTTCTAAATACACTGTACTCCCTTGCCCCTGACCGCACCACTAGAGTCAAATCACTCTGTTCCCCTTGGCTCATCAAATCAACTCACTCTCTGATCCAAAGCAGAGACTCAGCCTGGAAACTCTGGATCAAGACCAAATCTCCCACACACTATGAAAAATATAGGGGACTCCGTAACCTAACCAAAAAACACATAAACATTGACAAAAAGAACTTCTACCTCACACCCCAAACTATAGGACCCCAAAACCCTAAAAATTTCTGGAACACCATTTATCAAATTCTCTACCCAGAAAACCCCTCAACCCCAAACTTATGCCCCAATCACTCACCCCTTGAAACCGCATCCATATTCAACACATACTTTATAGATACCATCAGCAAACTTATGCAAAACTCCCAGCCATCCAACCCCATACCTCCAACATCCCTATGACAAAATAGCCCTTTTCTCTAAATCCTGTTCCAACCAGTAACATTAAAAAACTTCTTCTCAAACTTAAACCCTGCTTCCCTTTAGCTTACAACCCACCATCTCTCTATCTAAAGGCTTCTGCTGACTCCATAGCATATGCAGTCTCTATCCTCATCAACCACTCAATCAGAGAATCCACTGTCCTCACTGTCTAGAAAAAAATTCCACACCATACCCATACACAAAGGTGGTAATTCAGTTTAGCTCTCCAACTATCAGCCCACTGCCATACTATCCCTCCCTCTCCAAAATTCTCAAGCACTATGTACACAAACAAATCACTGCTTACCTCACTTAAGAAGACCTGATCACCCCTTCTCAACATGGATTCCACTCCTACCACAGCACCACTACTGCACTACTATCCTTTACTAATGTCATCTCCCAAGCAAGAGACAATAAGAAACTAGTGTCCTGCCTCTTTTTAGATCTTTCTAAAGCCTTTGACACTGTCTTTCACCCCATAATCCTCTCCAAACTTTCTCACCTCAGCCTCTCTTGTAACTATCTCCTAGTTCAACAGCTATCTCACAGACAGACAACAATCTGTTAAATGGCTCTCTGCTCTATCTCAAAATGGGCATCCACCAAGGCTCTATCATAGGCCCCTTCCTTTTTAACATACTCACCAACCAAATCCACACATCCTACCCTCAGTCTTCCCTCATACAGTATGCAGACAATTCTACTATCATCTCAATTGTTGAAAACCCCTATGACCTGCTAACCCTTACTCAAACATCTTTTAACTTCACAGAAACTTGGCTTACCAACCACCAGCTCATACTAAACCCTAAAAGGGCCAAACTTCTTCTCTTCCTCCCTAAATCTCTGTACCATCTTAAGTCCTTGTTTGCCATCTCCTCTCTAAACAGCACTACTATAATACCTGATACCAACACCAAGC
>NC_056728.1:475484129-475522720 GCF_019279795.1 Protopterus annectens
TAAAACAACACATATACTAACAGCTAGGAGGAAGCTAACTCCATGGTTACACTGTGGACTTCACACCTATAAAAAGTCCTTTGACACCCCCACAATCCCTTCATTTACCAGGATAGTCACTTGGTTACTGTGAAGATAGGTGAAGGCTGCCAGCCTAGCCAGATAGAATTTTGTAGATAATTCTGTCATTTGTAAATATTAATGTAAGCCACAGGCTTGTCCTCTTAAATGTGAAAAGACTGTATTGGATGTTGAAATGAAGATATGTAACAACAGTGCACTATTCTGTAAGAAAGCTGATAAGTCAAGCATTGTGAAATTCTTTGATCTAAAACCCGGAGCCGAGATGTCTAGAGGGAGGCATTTTGTCTATTGTTTTGAGGCCAGAGTTAATGGCTAGAATTTACATGTATAATTTATTTTATTGCTCTGGCTTCCTGACCAGCTGCAAGATCAAAAGGGCTATTAACCTCTAAGTTTCTGTTAGCCTGGGAACCAGAAAGAAATTATGTAATCTGACATGAATCAGTGGTACTGTGTTATCAATTTGGGGAGAGAAAGAAAGAAGGCATTTGAGCATTTGTCATGAGAACATCCAACTCACCAGCACTCTACCTGTGTTCTATATGTAAGTTTATTTTAGAACTGTGTTTTTTCTTAGATATAGTTAGGCACTAGGAAGATTAGATTTGTTTTTTTTTCTGTATTGATGTCAGAACTTTTCTACTGTATTATGTTAAGTATTTCTCTGTAATCTCTGAACTCTTGGCTAGCACTGTGTAGTAAGAAGTATTGTCTTGTGTTTTTATTATTTATCATTAAATGTTTTTTAAACCTTTCAACTGTGGCTGTTTTGTGTAGAGATAATTTAAGCTTTAGAGTACATTGAATGTATATAGTGATACTGGCCAAGCCACTCCAATAAGCCTTGACTGTTCAGTTGCACTTACCATTTGGATAATAATATTGCACAGTAATAACTGGGCACCCTTTCATAAGGGCCTTTTAGTAACTGATGAATATTAGTGGGTGGTGGTAAGTGGTACTACTGTATAGTCTGGTTAAAAGGAGCACAGCTGGAGAACTTGTGGCAGCCTTGGGACCTGGAGAGAAAGGGAGAAACCAGCCGTAGACTGACTGTGATCTCTGTGTGCTCTTAAGGGAAATTGTACCTTACTGTGTGTGTGTATTTATTATCCTTTCCCTATATGGATGCCCCCTCACTGGTGTTAGTGGTGAGGACTGAGGCTCCTTGATTGCTGGGCCAGTGCACAGGCATTACATATTAATTGTTTGGTAGTGATGGGATATCCACTCCACATATTTATTGGTTGGCAAAAACTAACTGGCTTGTAGTGGTGTGGGTAGTGTGAATTCCTGTAGCTTGTGTACAGTGGTCAGTGAATGTGGTTTTGTACTCTAAATCAGCCATTATGTGAATACTCAGAGTTCAGATCACAATTGTTTTATTTCTTTTGTTAGCTTAGTTAGTCAGGGAGAGCAGACAGCATGTCAGCAGAGGAGTACAGAAAGCTGACAAGGATCCAGCTGGCTGAGATGTGCCAGGCTACGGGAGTGGTGCATGAAAACCTGACTAAAGGCTGACATTATTGCAGCTTTGGTCACCGTTGCATCAGAAAACAGCAACCAGGACGACAATCAGACTGACAGTGGAGATGTACCACACTCAGAGAATGGACAGCTCAACCTTTCTGCAGAGGACTTAAAAATCCATCTGGAGCTAAGGAAACTTGAGTTGGAGGCCAAGCGTGTGGAAATAGAAGCAGCAGAGAGACTGAGGTGTCTAGAGAGTGAGGACAATGAGAAACTGCGATGTTTGCAGGCTGAGGAGAATGAGAAACATCTTTGCTTGGAAGCTGAGGAAAAGTAAAGGCAGAGGCAGCATGAAAAGGAGATGCTGATTCTTCACCAGAGTCATGGAGGTAATGGGGAAGGGAGTAACTGGATCCCAGAAGCACAAAAGATCAGTAAATTTAATCCACAGTTTAAAGAGAGGGGATAATTTTGATAGTTTCATTCATATGTTTGAGAGGGTATGTAAACAGTATGATGTTGACCAAAGGCTCTGGGTATGGATCCTGACCCCCTTACTCCATGGTTAAGCTGTAACTGTGTTGTCAAAAATGTCTGATGTTGAATGTTTTGATTATACTACTGTTAAGAACTGCTTGTTAGAATTTTTTAAGCTAACACCTGAAACATATAGGAAAAAGTTTTGTGAGCATAGACGCAAGGCAGATGAAAGTGTGTGTGAATATGTTGCTGAACTAAGCAGTTATTTTCATAGGTGGGTGAGTGGATGTCAGGTCACCACTTTTGAAGGGCTGTCAGACCTTTTGGTGAGGGAAAATGCCCTTAGCACTTTGCCTGAGGACATGAGGATCTGGTTAGCTGATAGACAATGTGCTACTTCAGATGAGTTGGGGAAGAAGGGAGACCTATACCTAACAAGCAGGGCATTCCTGCACAGGAAAGGGACCCCTAGTACTGATCACGGCTCTAAAGAAACCCATGGTGGGCAGCACAGACTGCCCCAACAGAATCTGCCAGTAGCAGGGGAAGCTACTAGTGCAAGTATATATCCAAGACCTAGGGTTAAATGTTTTGAATGCAACCAGTGGGGCCATGTGGCATACAGATGTCTACAGAGGCAAGGTGGGGAACAAAAGATGAGAGAGCCAATAAGTGGGATAGACAAAATGCCAATAGTATGTTGTCTTGAGACAACAAGGGTACTGAACTACCATCCCACAGATGTCCTGATAGGGAAGGATTTGGATGAAGCAGTACCATGTGCTTATGCAGCTGCACGCAGTCAGGCTAGGAGACAGGCATGTGGGTCTGGTAGCCTGGAGGAGACCCAGACCGACTGCATACTTGCAGCCAGGACTGGTGAGGTGGCTACTTCAGGGAGGGAGCTACTCTGTAGCAGTGAGACTGAATGTGAGCCACAGCTGTTGGAAAGAGTGACTGCAAAGGTAGAGGTTAGTAGTAGTACCCAGGCTAACAGTGAGGCACCACTGTCAGTGGATGCCAGATTTCCTGTGGAAGGGGAACTGGGAAGGGTCACAAAGACAGAGTTGAGACAGGCACAACTCTCAGACTCTACATTGCAAGGCCTGAGACAGGTAGCTAGTGAGGGACCTGATTCTCAAGGGAAGGGGGAATCTGTATACTGGGACAAAGTGTTACTGTATAGATAGTGGACCCCTGAAGGAGGGCTAGAAGGTGAAAGGGTACAGCAGTTGGTAGTGCCTAGAGCTTACCATCCTGTACTTCTAGCCATAGCCCATGATATTCCCTTTGCAGGTCATATGGGCATAAAATGTACAGAGATGTATTATGCAGAACTTCTATTGGCCTGGAATTTCCAGAGATGTAACAGAGTATTGCAGGACTTGTGATCAGTGTCAAAAGGTAGGCAAGGCAGCTGACAAGGTGAGAGCTCATTTGATGCCTATGCCTATGATTGAAGAGCCATTTCAGAGGGTAGCTATAGATATTGTGGAGCCTCTGAGTACCCCAAGTTCCACAGGGAAAAAGTATATCCTAGTGGTAATGGATTATGCTACATGATACCTTGAGGCAGTGGCTTTGTCCTCCATTGAGGCAGAAAAGGTGGCAAATGCTTTGTTAGAGATTTTCAGCAGGGTAGGTTTCCCAAAAGAAATACTGACTGACTGAGGTGTCAATTTCATGTCAGACCTGCTGACTTGTTTGTGGAAGCACAGTGGGGTGAAGCACCTGAAGACCACCCCTACCATCCCTAGACTAATGGTCTAGTTGAGAGGTTAAACTTTACAATCAAGTCTGTGCTATGGGCATTTGCAGACCAGTTTAAGAGGGAGTGGGACAACTATTTGCCCCATCTGTTGTTTACGTACAGAGAGGTTCCCCAGGAATCCACAGTTTTTTCACCCTTTGAGTTGTTGTTTTGGCATAGGGTGAGGGGACCTCTATATTTAATTTGAGATGAATGGGAAGGTGAGTGTATTTCACAAAGAGTCTGCTGTAGCATATGTCCTAAACCTCAGGATAAGGCTCAAGAACTCATGGGAATGGACCAGGAGAATCTGGCAGAAGCCCAACAATAGAAAAAGGTATGGTATGACAGGAATACTTGAGCTAGGGAGTATGCTGTAGGGCAGCAAGTAATGGTTCTCATTCCTGTCAGACACAACAAGCTGCAAGCAGCTTGGGAGGGACCCTACAAGGTGGTAAGAAAGGTAAGTGATGTTAACTACATGGTAGAACTGCTAGGCAGGAGCACAAATTGTACCGTGTTAACATGAAGAAACCTTACCATGACAGGGAGGCCCTTGTGCTGGGTATCTGCAGTGGGTTGCAGAAGAAGTCTGAAGGAGATCTGGTGACTGATCTCCTCAGTGAGGCTCGGATTGACACCTCAGTGGAAGGGGTAGCAATGTCTCAGCAGCTATCTCCTACCCAGGTTCAAGAAATCTGAGCAGTGTTACAGGAGTTTGGGGACACATTCACTGGGAAACCAGGGGTCACCCACCTGGTGCACACCAGGTAGATACAGGACCCCAAAGGCCTATTAAGCAGGCCCCTTATAGGGTGCCTGAGAGAGTCAAACAGACTCTGAGGGAGAAGATACAGGAGATGTTGGAACTAGTGGTAATTCAAGAGTCCAACAGTCCCTGGGCCTCCACAGTGGAGCTGGTACCAAAGAAGGATGGCAGGACTAGGTTCTGTGTGGACTATAGGAAATTAAATAGTCACACAGAGTCAGATGCTTACCCCATGCCTAGGACAGATGAGGCCCTGGGTGGAGCTAAGTATCTTACAACTATTGATCTTACCAAGGGTTACTGGCAGATGCCCCTGACTCCCACTGCTAGAGAGAGGTCAGCCTTTGTGACTCCTTTTGGCTTGTATGAGTTTACAAAGATGCCCTTTGGGATGAAAAATGCCCCAGCGACTTTCCAGAGGCTGGTATATCATATCCTAGCAGGAGCAGGAGGGTTTGCTCTTGCTTACCTAGATGATATCGCTATGTACAGACATTCCTGACAAGAGCACCTTCAACATGTCAGGGAGGTGCTGGGCAGAATACAGAGGGCAAGGTTGACCATCAAGGCCAGCAAATGTCAGGTGGGTATGGCAGAGGTCTCCTACCTGGGACATAGAGTGGGAGTGTAAAGAAGGGCCAGAACATGCCAAAGTGGAAGCTATTCAGGCATGGCCTGCAACTGTTACTAAAAAGCAGGTGAGGGCATTCTTAGGGACAGTAGGGTACTACAGAAAGTTCATCCCCAGTTGTAGTACCATAGCTGTTCCCCTCACAGACCTGACAAGGAAGAACAGGCAGGATAAGGTAGTGTAGACCACAGCATGTGAGCAGGCATTCTAGAAGCTTAAAAAAGCTTTGGAAGGACCCCCTGTGTTAGACAGTCCAGATTACAGAAAATAATTTTTTTGTGCAGGTGGATGCTTCAAACCATGGGGTGGAGGCGGGTGAAGAGCACCCAGTGGTTTATATCAGTTGTAGGCTTCAACCCAGGCAGGAATACTATACAGTTGTAGAAAATGAATGTCTTGCTTTAGTGTGGACACTGCAGAAACTTCAGCCTTATCTGTATGGAAGAAAATTCACTGTAGTGACAGATCACAATCCTCTGAAATGGTTAAACAGAGCCAGCCAGCAAAATGCCAAGTTGCTAAGATGGAGCCTAGGGTTGCAAGCATATGATATGTCAGTGCAGCACCGCAGTGGGATTAGTAATGCCAACACAGATGGGTTCTAAAGACAGGGGATACGGTAAGGTATATTCAGATAGACCTAACCCTCTCAAGCAACATTTCTCAAGGGTCACTTGGAAAACTAGCCTGAGTTCTCCAGGGGGGGAGGGGATGTGTGAAGATAGGTGAAGGCTTCCAGCCTAGCCAGATAGAATTTTGTAGATAATTCTGTCATTTGTAAATATTAATGTAAGTCATAGGCTTGTTCTCTTCAATGTGAAAAGACTGTATTGGATGTTGAACTGAAAAAATGTAACAACCGTGCACTCTGCTGTAAGAAAGCTGATAAGTCAAGCTGTGAAATTCTTTGATCTAAAACTCAGAGCCAAGATGTCTATTGGGAGGCATTCTGCCTATTGTTTTGAGGCCAGAGGTAATGGCTACAATATACATATATAATTTATTTTATTGCTGTGGCTTCCTGACCAGCTACAAGATCAAAAGGGCTATTAACCCCTGAGTTTCTATTAGCATGGGAACCAGAAATAAATAATGTAATCTGAAATGACTCAATGGTACTGTGTTATCAATTTAAGGAGAGAAAGAATGAGGGCATTTGAGCATTTGTCTTGAGAACATCCAATTCACCAGCACTCTACCTGTGTTCTATATGTAAGTTTATTTTAGAACTGTGTTTTCACTTAGATATAGCTAGGAAATAGGAAGATTAGATTAGTTTTCTCTGTGTTGATGTCAGAACTTTTTTACTGTATTATTTTAAGTATTTCACTGTGATCTCTAAACTCTTGACTAGCACTGTGTAGTAAGAAGTATCGTCTTGTGTTTTTATTATTTATCATTAAATGTCTTTAAACCTTTCAACTGTGGCTGTTTTGTGTAGAGATAATGTAAGCTTTAAAGTACATTGCATGTATATAGTGATAGTGGCCACGCCACTCCAATAAGCCTTGACTGTTCAGTTGCACTTACCATTTGGATAATAATATTGCACAGTAATAATTGGACACCCTTTCATAAGGGCCTTTTAATAACTGATAAATATTAGTGGGTGCTGGCAAGTGGTACTACCGTATTGTCTGGGTAAAAGGGCCACAGCTGGAGAACCTGTAGCAGCCTTCCCCAGGAGTATCTGTGGGGTTGTATATAGCACCTAGCTCAAAGTTTGTGTGTGTGCGTGTGTGTGTGTGTGTGTGTGTGTGTGTGTGTGTGTGTGTGTGTGTGTGTGTGTGTGTGTGTGTGTGTGTGTGTGTGTGTGTGTGTGTGTGTCGTGTGTGTGTGTCAGCTACTTGGGCAGGGACAAGAAGCACTGGTTGGACAGGGAGGATGCTGGAGGTTTTAGCTTGCTCACTAGGCTGAGATCAGGACCCTATAGCTGAGCCAGTGGTGAGTCCTATTGGGGACCTGGAGAGAAAGGGAGAAACCAGCCCCAGACTGAATGTGATCTCTGTATGCTCTTTAGAGAAATTGTACGTTAATGTGTGTGTATTTATTATCCTTTCCCTTTATGGATGCCCCTCACTGGTGTTAGTGGTGAGGGTTGTGGCTCCTTTATTGCTGGGCCAGTGCACGGGTGTCACAGTTACCATGTAAAATTTTTGTTTTACGTTATTTATATGACAAAAAGTTATACAGCAGTTGTAATATGTTTTGTTTTACTACTCTGCCAGTTCTTCAAACATTAGAGATTTGAAACTAAGTTGAAAAAGGCCGGGACCCCACCCCCACCCCACAAACACACAGAAATTAAAGCGTATTATTATCACAATTTCTATTGACATCTCTAGTTACAAATGCTCAGTGGGAAACAACTTTAACTTTTCTTTCTATCTCAGTTATATTCTGCCCACTACATTGCTAATATTTTGATCTTTGACCCACATGCAACATGCACAGGCGCACACACACACACACACACACACACACACACACACACACACACACACACACACACACACACACACACACATTTGCAGCCACTTGTATAACTATACTTGAGATCAATTGAATTAATAAATTCATAAATAATGCCTAGAACTGTATCTCAGCTCGCTGTTGTGATAACCAGACAGTGCAACTTGCCAGTGCCCTCTCAATGTCTTGGCTCAAAAATCAGAAACAAAGAACAAAATTAGGAACATCCTCTAAATATTTCTCTTATATGCTTAAAATGTAATAGAATAGCAATCATTGCATTATCAAACATTTTGCGAAGGAAACAAAATCTGAAACTTACATGCCTGTCATTATTTAGTGACCACAGTCTGCAACAATTTTCCAGAAACCACAAATTTTACAAGGAATAGACCAAAATACCTCTCATGTTCTTGACTCAAAAATTCTGGGCAAAGTAAAAAATAACAGAGGGACAGATTTTTAATACTGTTTTATTTATTTGTCAACCAGGTAAACCCAATAGGCAGTGTCTCTTATCATGGGTGACCTGGAAGCACTGTCTGATTAGATGACTTGCTCAAAGTCAAAGTAGGCAAATGGAGGGAAAAGATTCAAACACTGTATCTTTAATTACAGGAAGCACCTCATTAACATAAGTTCCAGCCAACTCCAGACCGCTTAAAATGTCAACAGAACAATACATGGACATGCATTCTATGAAAAAAAAGTATGAAATGATAACGACTGTCATTATCGCCTAAGACTTCAGTATTTTACCAGAAAAAAGAGGCAGGCCATATATATGAGGCAAAACCAGTTATTTTCTAAAAAATTGGATACAGATAAGAGACAAACTATTTAATTCACTTAAGATATGTAACAGAACAAAATGTCTTGCATACATTTTCAGAATATTTGAAAAAAAAACTATAAAATTGTGATAACTGGCATTAATGACTGAATATAAACCTACAATTATTTTAACCCTCAATGATTTATCAGAAAATGAAAACACAAGTGGACATTGGGCAGTTAGTGCAGAGGATTAGGGATCTTAACTCTTTGTGAGCTGCTTACTACAGTCAAGAGTGCAGGGTTTGATTCTTTCTCCCTTTGTCTGTCTACTGTGTGACTTTGAGTAAGTCACTTGAATAGGCAGTGCTCTGGGGTTGCACCTTTATCTGGTTTAAAAGATAAAAAAAAAAGATATTGATACTTATGATGTTAAATACTCTTGTGCAGTTTCTGAACAATAAAAAAAAAGGACTGTGGTGAAATGGGGCCCTAGGCAGAGTAATAGACTAGCCCCCTCCAGCCATGTTGATTTCCCAGTTTCTTGCCTGTCTCTCCCCAGTGATCATAACAAACTGTTGAAACCTCTCAATCTGCAAAACATTTTCTTTTTTACTTTTACAGTCATGACAGAGATTTGGGTTTAATTTAAAACTTTTATTAAAAAAAAAATTGCAGTACAAACATTGATAGCCATTCAGAGAACAAACCACTCTTACACTGAAAACAGACAGCATGAGCAACCATAAAGATCTCTTCATTTGAAACTCACATTTATTGAAAATACATCTGACAATCTATTAAACTACAACAGACATTCAGGGAGTCATAGTCAAATGCCATATAGTGATGCACTAATTTATCGGAAGGCTGCAGAAATTTAAAAGACAAATATGTAATAAATTTGCCAGCAGTTTGGATACTACTAAATGTAGATGTCTCTTTTCAGAGGCAGCCCAGGAGCACTGTTTGGTGAAATGACTTGGCTAGCCTCACACTAGACAAAAGGCAGAAAGAATCTAAATCAGCACAGAAAGCAGCTCATTAACAACTCATAATCTTAACTCATCTGCACTAAATAGAAAAACGTAGCCCTATGTTGCATTTCACACCCTTGTGCCTGCAAAAAACACATTAAAGTAAAATGCATTCATAGTTAATATGTTAACATTAAATTCATAGACTTCAAGCTATGCAATTTATTCACAGATTAATAAGCACACCATAAAGTGTCAACAAAACAAGCAAACCAAGGATGGTACCCGAAGAATATGGTTTATATGATGAAGCCCATGTTTACTAAAACTGATTCCTTCCTTTACACCATAAATATTATAAGATGCTAAGATGCAGGATATCCACACAAGCATAAACACAGACACACACACACACACACACACACACACACACACACACACACACACACACACACAACACACACACACACACACATGGACACATTTATAGCCCCTTGTATGACTGTGTACATTCAGATGTTTGCTGGCTACAAAATGAATGGACAAATACATAAAGAAGTGTACCTCAGCTCACTACTGTGAGAACCATATTGAGCATACACTTCTCCTGGCCTCCCAGCCTCTTAGCTCAAGAATTAGAGATAGATCCCCCCAAAAGTCAGGAGCAGATTTTAAATCTTTCACTTGCACACTTAGAAAGTGACATTAGCAAACATTTTTGAAGGTCACAATGTCTGAAACTCACATGCTTGACATTATTTAGTTACTGTAATCCACAACAATTTGCCAGAAGGCCACATATTTTTCAAGGAACGGACAAAATAAATCAGAATTTCTTTGTTCAAGAATTCTAGACAAAGTCAAGAAATAATTGGAGGGTGGGACCAGAAGTCACACATTTTAAGTACTATTTTTATCTATTTGTTAACTAGGTAAACTCCCTTGAAGAAAACATTCCTTTCAGTGCTGACCCAGAAGTACTGTCTGAGTGGCTTGCTCACAGTCATATCATAGGCATATATTTTATAACATGAATCGAACATGTTTTTGGGATAGATATGCATTACAGAAAATGCCATTTCTTTGGAACTGTATCCTCTGCACATAAAGCAAAGTACTTTATTTATACTATTCAAATGTCATCTATATTAAAGGATGGGTAACCATAAATTTACCCCTGGACTTCTAAAAAACCTTGCAGGAAAATAGACTGGTAACTGCCTATGAACATATGGAGGTGGAAGGATTCAAACCCTGTAGATTTGATTACAGGAAGCAACCTATGAACAGCTCAGAATCTTAGATTCCAGACAGTTCTAATTCATAAAAAAGGTTAACAGAACTACAACAGGTCTTGCATGGACATGCATTTTCCAAACTATGAAAACTCTAATGGCTGATTTACAAAAAAAAAAGCTAGAGGAGGTCTGGCAGTTGGTGTTGGTATGGAGGGGTAAGGCTCCAAGCTCTTAACATACTCCCTCATGGGTACAGGGTTTAATTTTTTTCTGTCTCTAGCTGTGTGAGTCTGAGCAAGTCACTTAACCAGAACCCACTAACTGAGGCATTGTGCACAGAATTCCCAAATGCTGTTTAATGGACATCTGACTGCATAAAAGAATGACTGTTGCTGCTTAACATAGTGGAGTATATTTTCCCCAACTGTCTGAATAGTTACTTGGGGCCCTATTCAAAAGACACATATCACAATGACATAAAAACGTACTTGTGAGTCTGTCATTTGCTAACATAAAGCATATTCTGACAATTGCAAGAAAAAAACACTCAGCCACATGACAGACTTTTCTTTTGGTATTCCAGGAATTGGGACACTCAGGGGGGCACACATTTTCAGAGGTGGGTCATGTGCCCCCATCTAGTGCCACCCATGGTGACCAGCAATCATCCAGTTGTTCTCTGGCCTTTTCCACTGATCATGGATGCTAGCCTGTATTGGCCAGAGCTCTTCTGGCTACACTCTGGCCTCCACTTTTGGCTGTGCTTGGTAATATTGATGTGGATAACTCTAATCTAATTCCATTGTTGGCACATCCACTGGGCAACTTCTAGACTAGAGGGTGCCACAGGTCAATATCATCCCACTCTCCTTTAGCATTACCACAGGTAATACTACCCATGCCTAGACATAGCATATGCAATGCCATCAGTCTGCCAGACACCATAGTGCGGGCCCCAGCAACATTCCTGTATGCTCACCCAGTGTGCTGGATCATCTACCTCTGGAACTTACACTGAACAATGGCAAGGTAAACCCAGCCAATATTCCACCTCTAAAATCTTCAGCCTATTAATGAATGATGTGATCAGTGATACCTAGCAACCCCCTAAGCATATGCTTGCTTACTAAAGGCACCACCCATAACCCTTCTTTACATGTTAGCATTGTTCCTTGATGTTGTTTCCCCCCACTTGTGCAAATGATGATGTCAGGGTCCCACTGATCTCTCTACCAAATGTGTATATGATAACATCTGATACACAGTAGCCAGTCACCATGCTGAAATGCATGGTCTGGGAGTGTTATTGCATACATCAGTTTTGTTTTAGGTGTATCTTGTCACAGCCAATAGTTGCTGAGCAGATGCCACTTTTTGCCAGTTCTATGAGATGTTGTCAGGGCTCTACCTTACATTATGACCCACTGCAGCCAGTTCATTTAATGACTTCTCACCAAACACATCATACACTGCTGGTATAGGTATGCCTTCCAGTATTTATCTGTAACTCCATCTTATGTAATACGGCACAGAGCAAATATATCATGCTGCAGGTCGCTTGGGTATACTGCAGTGCATGAACAGATGCAGCTAGGCAGCAGAACCAGGGTTTTAGCACTCCAAAAACACATTTGACAATGATCTGCCAGCATCTCTGTTGTATAGTGCTCCATTTGTCACAGTATGGGGGTTGCAGGTGGATGCCATTAGCTATGTTTCCAATGGATAACCAACATCATCTGCGTGACACATCAGCATGCACCATTATGAATGGTCTGCTATTTATATCCATGAGAATGGACATTCCTGGCCTATGTGGTTGAGAATGTGTAACCATAACTACTAGATCACCCTGCAAAGAGTCCCCCTGGAATAAAGTACTGCTCTATGTCACACATGTACTAGATGGAATCATGGGAACTTTATGGATGATACACAGACAAATTGCTGATGATACCTTGACAGTTGATATAGCGGAATCACTTCTGATTGATATACTGAAAACCATGTGGAGCAAATTGGGCCTTGATAGCAATATGGTTGGAATCAATGGCCTCCAGCATCTCAGCAAAAGGGTCTATGTTAAAGATTGCCTGCACAGTGGTAGTTCTCTCTTATACTGTCAGTGAAACCAAGTATGTTCCTCCACATCAGAAATGGTTTTACTGGAATAAAACAGTTTGAGCACCAATCCATATAAAAAATTTAATCCAAAACATTATTACATAAAACAAGCAACTGGATGTTTATTATAAGCCTAAATTATCTCTCATGATTTTAATTTCAAAACTGGGGCAATGCTGACATAGTCATTTAGCCCTGGGTACCTATATATTTCTAACTGCAGCTGCCATTTCAGCTCATGTTGTTCTAATATTGCAGTCCAAGGACCACTCCTTATATAATGTTTTTATGTAATAATGCTCTAATGGATTATATATTATTTTATGCATCAAGGTTTTTGTAATTATAGTACATCTAATCTGATATGTTATATATTGGTTATATTGCTTTAAATTTAACAATCCAGGAATGTCACATGACCAGAAGAGTTTAAAAGATTAAGTAACTGAATCATAATGCATCTGATGAAGTTTTAAAAGTTTTTAAGATGAAAGTGCTAATACCTTGTGAATATACTTTGTGGATTAAATTTTTTATACAGATTGGTGCTCAAACTGTTTTATTCCAGTATTTGTGATTTCTGAAGAGTTTGTATTGTTTCCTTGGTTCGTTTTATGTTCCTCCACATACAGTGGCATTACATATAGGATCTGCTGTAGGATTTGCAAGGCCAAGGCCTGTGAAACTGCTAGTGTGGCCATGTCAGAGACTGAAAGGAATCTGTAGCAAGAATGGCTAATACTATACAAACCTTCAGGTCTGCTGGGCTAGGCAATCTATGCAGCTTCCTAGATCAATGTGAGGACAGCACATGTCTGCTAGTGCCTGTATAATGTCTCTGTCAACACGAGTGGTTTACTACTGTATAAAAAGGAAAAATTGCCAGGTAAATCCGTCACTAGCCAAGGCAGTATACAATAAGCTGGTAGCGATATTCTGAACGCAAATTTATTGTTTTTTTAAGACAACATACGTTTTCGCTACTGTCCAACAGTAGCTTCTTCGGAGAAACAGACAAAAAGAAAGCGCCAAACATTTAAACCTGAAAGTGACGTAAGTGCGTTACAACACGTCACTACAAGTCACACATGAGCGTACTCATTCAGTAACTACAATGTATTAATACAACTATAAAGTGCGTGTAAAAACAAACTTATACAACAGTATTATATTTAAAAATAGTAGGGGCAATTCATTCAACAAATTAATGCTTGTGTAAACCATTCATTGCTAGTGTAATATGATGTATTATACTATGCCAGCTCTACTACTGCACATTTTCCAACAAAGAATCCAAGGTTAATGTACAAATTTATAAGGGCTGTCAATAATTTTACCTAAAAATTTTTACCTAAAAATTATACTTTCCACGTTGTACAATTGATATATATAAAAAGTATAAAAGATAAATGATAATTAATAATACCATAATGGTGATTCAAAGAATAAAATCAGATGTAAATATTTTAAAATTCTTATACTAATTATAGTTATATACATTATAAACGTTTAAAACATTATATCACAAAGACAATTTTAAAAACCACATATTGACTAATGAGAAAGTTTTACCTCAAAGTGCTCCTTAATTTTAATATACAAGTAATATTACAATTTTCATTCAACCCAGGTATACTAAATGCATCTAATGTTAGTTGCCATTCTAGTTCACAAGCTTCTAAGAGGAGTGAAAAGGGACCTCCTCTGATAGTATAGGGTACGTGATCTATAGCTAAAAAGTGGAAGCTGTGACCAGGGTTGTTAAAAATATGTTTCGCTAAAGCATTATCACTTTTGTTTTTCTTAATAGCATAAATGTGTTCATACAGCCTTTCACGTAATTTACAATCTGTTTTCCCTACGTAAAAGGCTGGGCAACAGTCACATGTAGCTAAATAGATGATGGATTTAGTCTCACAGTTAAGTTTATAATTAATATAATATTTTTTATTTCTAATAGAAAAGGAATTTGATGTTTTCAAATATTTACAATAATTACAAGAACCACAGATAAATGTCCCCTTTTGTCTTGAGGTAATATCGATTTCTTTATTTCTTTCAAGAAGCATTTTGAGGTTATTACCTTTCTTATATACTACAACAGGGTTTTGTCCTAGTTTTTCTGATAGTTGTAAGTTACTCCTGATGAAATACCAATTTTTGAAAACTATATGCCTAATCTGATTGGAATTAGTGTTAAAAGTGGTAATAAAACTAGTAGTGAATTGTTTAACCAATGTAATGTTAAGACAATTCTGATTGTCTATATTGTTTGTAATGGGGATGTCAGAGGTAAGACTAGTTAGGTCACATATAATGTTATACATGTCTTTAGCGAGTAATGGTGTGTAAATTCCATTAGATCGTTTTAGTCCAACTTCTTGGATCATCTCATCAATAAGTACTAAAGGATAACTACGATTGAGAAACATATTTTTAAAAAATTGACATTCTCTATAAAAAGTTGTGTCAAGGGAACACATCCTTGCTGCTCTAATGAGTTGCTCTTTAATTATTGACCGTTTTTGTTTGAATGGATGAGAACTTGTGAAATGAAGGAAGGAATTACAGTAGGTAGGTTTTCTAAAAATGGATGAAAAGTAGAGACCTTTTGTAATGTCCTTGTTGAGCTTGACGTCTAAATAATCAATTTCTGTAGTAGAAAAATGGTAAGTAAATCTAAGAAAATTAGTTGTAGAATTGAAAAAATCAATCAAGGCTGATGCCTCACTTACATTCCCATGAAAAAGGATGAAAACGTCATCCAGGAATCTGGTGTAATATTTAATAAGTGGCATAAAACCTGGGTTATTAAAGATGTAATGTTTCTCCCAGTATGCTACAAATAAATTTGCCACACTAGCACCACACGGTGAACCCATTGCTATCCCTTGTTTCTGTAAATAATACTCTTTGTTAAAAATGAAAAAGTTAGATGTTAAAATAATATCTAACAATTCAGAAACTACATCAATTTATCTTTGAGTTGCGTTAAGCTCTTTCAAACTGAGTGTGATCCATTCTACTGCCTCATTGTGTGGTATAGATGTATATAAGTCGACAACATCAACTGTGAGGAAATTATAAGAGATATCAAAGTCCAAATTATTGATGTTACTAAGAAATGACCAAGAGTCCTTACAGATTTCCGGAATGATTTTTATGTATTTGGAAAGGATGTTGTCGACCAATTGTGCACAAGGGTATGTCATAGACCCGCGGCCATCAATAAGGGCTCGCATAGGTGGATTGTTGAGATCCTTGTGTATCTTAGGGATCCCAAAAATAATAGGAACCTTGGGAAAGGGAATGTCAATGTAATTATAAGTGTCAAAATCAATCTTAGCTCCAATAAAAAGGTCTCTAAAATAACCTCTAATTCTAGAGTAAGATACATTCATTTCATTTAATGAGGATAAAGTATATACTGGTCTTTGTAATACTAACAGCATTTTCGTAATATACTCAGAAATGTCGAAAATGACTAGGCCACCACCTTTATCTGGCTTTATCACCCTCACGGGGGAAAGGCAAAGGCTGTTAAAAGCAATCATCTGCTCTCTAGATATATTTGGTTTCTCATGCTTGTTACTAAGGTATGACATTTGACTAAGATGTCTAATATCCAATTCACACATATTTTCAAATAGTAGTAACGCAAGATGTAAAGAAGGGTTAAATGTACTAGTAGGTCTTAGAGTATCTGAAGCTGTGAACACCGAGTTGTTGAACAGTAAATGCATATTAAGTTTCCTCACATAACATTTTAAATCAATAATAGTTTTTGCTAGATTAAAATGTTTACTAGGTACAAATGTGTTGCCAAAAGCTAACAATTCAATCAGTGAAGGGTCTAATTCAATACTAGAGAAATTGTAAATTTTAAAATCACCTTGTAAATTAGTCAACATTCTCAGTTTGCTCCCTTCATTAGTGGGAGCATTATTACCATCAAGTTCAGATGTTACCGGTAATTGTTCCGGTTCTTGTTCTTGTTCCTCTGGAACCGGTTGTTGCGTGCTCCTAAAAAATTCCCCTGGTTTGGGGTGTTGTTTGAATTAGTATTGTCTGCAATTCTTTGTTGGTAATTCCCAGAGTTATTGTTGTTGTTGGCCCTAATTCTATTGCTACGTTTTGGTACCTCAATAAATTGGTCTTCCGCAATTTCTTCTATAGAGTCAATATCAGTTATATTGGAAGTAGCAGGATGTGCTGATATATTAGAGGTACTTGCTGGGATTTTGCCACTGCTGGAAAGTTGCAATTTGGGATAAACATTATTATGCGTATAAGCTGTTCTATCTCTTAAACGTTTCTTAACCTTATTTGATTTCAGTTTATCCACCAGTGCATCGATCCTTGAAAAAATAGGCCCATAATCATATTTGTACCTATTGAAGTCAAGGTAATTTTTAATAGAGTTATCCAGGTCATTCACTTCAGTTATTAGGAGGGTGATGTGTAAAGAATAGTGTTTAACCATTAGTTCTAGAAGTTGAGCCCCTTGTTGGTCAAAAAGGGCAGTGAGGTCGTTATGAAATGCAGTATCTACTAATAAACCAGTAGGAAAAAAGGTAGTCCGGAGACCCTTAGGTACTACTTTATCATTCAAGCATTGTTTGAAGTACGCCACTTCTAACTGCAGTTTTTTCAATTTTAAAAGTTTACTGCCAAAGCTTTTAAGTTTATTTGCAATGATGTTTGTACTTACTGGTGGGGGCTCCATACCCGCAGCCGGACGTTCCTGTAAAGGATGTATGAGAAAGTTAAACTTATCTGTATTTTGGATCCAATCTTGTATCGATGGAATGCCAATAAGTGCTTGGTCTGGCCCCCTTGTCTCCCCTTCATGTATCTGGTTAGCAGTTACTGCAAGAGTCCGTTGACTCCGTTGTGCCAATGGTAAACTTGTTTCAGGCGTATCTCTGGTAAAAGTATCAGACGGGGCTGGTACATTAACGTGATTACGTGTAGAATTCGATGCATTCGTATCTAGTGGTGTGCATTGTGCACTAGAATGCTTAGGTTGTGCTGGTGGCATCATAGAAGATACTGTTGTGGTGTTAAAATTATTGCCAGCAGACATATTGGGTTCAGAATGAACTGTAAGCGGCATGTCCGTTTCTCTCTTATCAAGTGCATCTAAGCGGAATGAAATTAGATCCATACGTTGAGAAAGGGAACGTAACAATGATGGAATATCCATCTGGTCAGCTAATTCACCTTGAATGTTCATCCCGAATAAGTTAGGACTCCTTGGACTAGGAAGGATACCTGTAGCCATGACTCAAGAAACAAACCAGTAAAGTACGAAACAGCAAAAAAAGTAAAAATTGCCAGGTAAATCCGTCACTAGCCAAGGTAGTATACAATAAGCTGGTAGCGATATTCTGAACGCAAATTTATTGTTTTTTTAAGACAACATACGTTTTCGCTACTGTCCAACAGTAGCTTCTTCGGAGAAACAGACAAAAAGAAAGCGCCAAACATTTAAACTTGAAAGTGACGTATACAACACGTCACTACAAGTCACACATGAGCGTACTCATTCAGTAACTACAATGTACTAATACAACTATAAAGTGCGTGTAAAAACAAACCTATACAACAGTATTATATTTAAAAATAGTAGGGGCAATTCATTCAACAAATTAATGCTTGTGTAAACCATTCATTGCTAGTGTAATATGATGTATTATACTATGCCAGCTCTACTACTGCACATTTTCCAACAAAGAATCCAAGGTTAATGTACAAATTTATAAGGGCTGTCAATAATTTTACCTAAAAATTTTTACCTAAAAATTATACTTTCCACGTTGTACAATTGATATATATAAAAAGTATAAAAGATAAATGATAATTAATAATACCATAATGGTGTTTCAAAAAATAAAATCAGATGTAAATATTTTAAAATTCTTATACTAATTATAGTTATATACATTATAAATGTTTAAAACATTATATCACAAAGACAATTTTAAAAACCACATATTGACTAATGAGAAAGTTTTACCTCAAAGTGCTCCTTAATTTTAATATACAAGTAATATTACAATTTTCATTCAATCCAGGTATACTAAACGCATCTAATGTTAGTTGCCATTCTAGTTCACAAGCTTCAAAGAGGAGTGAAAAGGGACCTCCTCTGATAGTATAGGGTACGTGATCTATAGCTATAGCTAAAAAGTGGAAGCTGTGACCAGGGTTGTTAAAAATATGTTTCGCTAAAGCATTATCACTTTTGTTTTTCTTAATAGCATAAATGTGTTCATACAGCCTTTCACGTAATTTACGATCTGTTTTCCCTACGTAAAAGGCTGGGCAACAGTCACATGTAGCTAAATAGATGATGGATTTAGTCTCACAGTTAAGTTTATAATTAATATAATATTTTTTATTTCTAATAGAAAAGGAATTTGATGTTTTCAAATATTTACAATAATTACAAGAACCACAGATAAATGTCCCCTTTTGTCTTGAGGTAATATCGATTTCTTTATTTCTTTCAAGAAGCATTTTGAGGTTATTACCTTTCTTATATACTACAACAGGGTTTTGTCCTAGTTTTTCAGATAGTTGTAAGTTACTCCTGATGAAATACCAATTTTTGAAAACTATATGCCTAATCTGATTGGAATTAGTGTTAAAAGTGGTAATAAAACTAGTAGTGAATTGTTTAACCAATGTAATGTTAAGACAATTCTGATTGTCTATATTGTTTGTAATGGGGATGTCAGAGGTAAGACTAGTTAGGTCACATATAATGTTATACATGTCTTTAGCGAGTAATGGTGTGTAAATTCCATTAGATCGTTTTAGTCCAACTTCTTGGATCATCTCATCAATAAGTACTAAAGGATAACTACGATTGAGAAACATATTTTTAAAAAATTGACATTCTCTATAAAAAGTTGTGTCAAGGGAACACATCCTTGCTGCTCTAATGAGTTGCTCTTTAATTATTGACCGTTTTTGTTTGAATGGATGAGAACTTGTGAAATGAAGGAAGGAATTACAGTAGGTAGGTTTTCTAAAAATGGATGAAAAGTAGAGACCTTTTGTAATGTCCTTGTTGAGCTTGATGTCTAAATAATCAATTTCTGTAGTAGAAAAATGGTAAGTAAATCTAAGAAAATTAGTTGTAGAATTGAAAAAATCAATCAAGGCTGATGCCTCACTTACATTCCCATGAAAAAGGATGAAAACGTCATCCAGGAATCTGGTGTAATATTTAATAAGTGGCATAAAACCTGGGTTATTAAAGATGTAATGTTTCTCCCAGTATGCTACAAATAAATTTGCCACACTAGCACCACACGGTGAAACCATTGCTATCCCTTGTTTCTGTAAATAATACTCTTTGTTAAAAATGAAAAAGTTAGATGTTAAAATAATATCTAACAATTCAGAAACTACATCAATTTATCTTTGAGTTGCGTTAAGCTCTTTCAAACTGAGTGTGATCCATTCTACCGCCTCATTGTGTGGTATAGATGTATATAAGTCGACAACATCAACTGTGAGGAAATTATAAGAGATATCAAAGTCCAAATTATTGATGTTACTAAGAAATGACCAAGAGTCCTTACAGATTTCCGGAATGATTTTTATGTATTTGGAAAGGATGTTGTCGACCAATTGTGCACAAGGGTATGTCATAGACCATGCCATCAATAAGGGCTCACATAGGTGGATTGTTGAGATCCTTGTGTATCTTAGTTATCCCAAAAATAATAGGAACCTTGGGAAAGGGAATGTCAATGTAATTATAAGTGTCAAAATCAATCTTAGCTCCAATAAAAAGGTCTCTAAAATAACCTCTAATTCTAGAGTAAGATGCATTCATTTCATTTATTGAGGATAAAGTATATACTGGTCTTTGTAATACTAACAGCATTTTCGTAATATACTCAGAAATGTCAAAAATGACTAGGCCACCACCTTTATCTGGCTTTATCACCCTCACGGGGGAAAGGCAAAGGCTGTTAAAAGCAATCATCTGTTCTCTAGATATATTTGGTTTCTCATGCTTGTTACTAAGGTATGACATTTGACTAAGATGTCTAATATCCAATTCACACATATTTTCAAATAGTAGTAACGCAAGATGTAAAGAAGGGTTAAATGTACTAGTAGGTCTTAGAGTATCTGAAGCTGTGAACACCGAGTTGTTGAACAGTAAATGCATATTAAGTTTCCTCACATAAAATTTTAAATCAATAATAGTTTTTGCTAGATTAAAATGTTTACTAGGTACAAATGTGTTGCCAAAAGCTAACAATTCAATCAGTGAAGGGTCTAATTCAATACTAGAGAAATTGTAAATTTTAAAATCACCTTGTAAATTAGTCAACATTCTCAGTTTGCTCCCTTCATTAGTGGGAGCATTATTACCATCAAGTTCAGATGTTACCGGTAATTGTTCCGGTTCTTGTTCTTGTTCCTCTGGAACTGGTTGTTGCGTGCTCCTAAAAATTCCCCTGGTTTGGGGTGTTGTTTGAATTAGTATTGTCTGCAATTCTTTGTTGGTAATTCCCAAAGTTATTGTTGTTGTTGGCCCTAATTCTATTGCTACGTCTTGGTACCTCAATAAATTGGTCTTCCGCAATTTCTTCTATAGAGTCAATATCAGTTATATTGGAAGTAGCAGGATGTGTTGATATATTAGAGGTACTTGCTGGGATTTTGCCACTGCTGGAAAGTTGCAATTTGGGATAAACATTATTATGCGTATAAGCTGTTCTATCTCTTAAACGTTTCTTAACCTTATTTGATTTCAGTTTATCCACCAGTGCATCGATACTTGAAAAAATACGCCCATAATCATATTTGTACCTATTGAAGTCAAGGTAATTTTTAATAGAGTTATCCAGGTCATTCACTTCAGTTATTAGGAGGGTGATGTGTAAAGAATAGTGTTTAACCATTAGTTCTAGAAGTTGAGCCCCTTGTTGGTCAAAAAGGGCAGTGAGGTCGTTATGAAATGCAGTATCTACTAATAAACCAGTAGGAGAAAAGGTAGTCCGGAGACCCTTAGGTACTACTTTATCATTCAAGCATTGTTTGAAGTACGCCACTTCTAACTGCAGTTTTTTCAATTTTAAAAGTTTACTGCCAAAGCTTTTAAGATTATTTGCAATGATGTTTGTACTTACTGGTGGGGGCTCCATACCCGCAGCCAGACGTTCCTGTAAAGGATGCATGAGAAAGTTAAACTTATCTGTATTTTGGATCCAATCTTGTATCGATGGAATGCCAATAAGTGCTTGGTCTGGCCCCCTTGTCTCCCCTTCATGTATCTGGTTAGCAGTTACTGCAAGAGTCCGTTGACTCCGTTGTGCCAATGGTAAACTTGTTTCAGGCGTATCTCTGGTAAAAGTATCAGACGGGGCTGGTACATTAACGTGATTACGTGTAGAATTCGATGCATTCGTATCTAGTGGTGTGCATTGTGCACTAGAATGCTTAGGTTGCGCTGGTGGCATCATAGAAGATACTGTTGTGGTGTTAAAATTATTGCCAGCAGACATATTGGGTTCAGAATGAACTGTAAGCGGCATGTCCGTTTCTCTCTTATCACGTGCATCTAAGCAGAATGAAATTAGATCCATACGTTGAGAAAGGGAACGTAACAATGATGGAATATCCGTCTGGTCAGCTAATTCACCTTGAATGTTCGTCCCGAATAAGTTAGGACTCCTTGGACTAGAAAGGATACCTGTAGCCATGACTCAAGAAACAAACCAGTAAAGTACGAAACAGCAAAAAAAGGAAAAATTGCCAGGTAAATCCGTCACTAGCCAAGGTAGTATACAATAAGCTGGTAGCGATATTCTGAACGCAAATTTATTGTTTTTTTAAGACAACATACGTTTTCGCTACTGTCCAACAGTAGCTTCTTCGGAGAAACAGACAAAAAGAAAGCGCCAAACATTTAAACTTGAAAGTGACGTATACAACAAGTCACTACAAGTCAGACATGAGCGTACTCATTCAGTAACTACAATGTATTAATACAACTATAAAGTGCATGTAAAAACAAACCTATACAACAGTATTATATTTAAAAATAGTAGGGGCAATTCATTCAACAAATTAATGCTTGTGTAAACCATTCATTGCTAGTGTAATATGATGTATTATACTATGCCAGCTCTACTACTGCACATTTTCCAACAAAGAATCCAAGGTTAATGTACAAATTTATAAGGGCTGTCAATAATTTTACCTAAAATTTTTACCTAAAAATTATACTTTCCACGTTGTACAATTGATATATATAAAAAGTATAAAAGATAAATGATAATTAATAATACCATAATGGCGTTTCAAAAAATAAAATCAGATATAAATATTTTAAAATTCTTATACTAATTATAGTTATATACATTATAAATGTTTAAAACATTATATCACCAAGACAATTTTAAAAACCACATATTGACTAATGAGAAAGTTTTACCTCAAAGTGCTCCTTAGTTTTAATATACAAGTAATATTACAATTTTCATTCAATCCAGGTATACTAACCGCATCTAATGTTAGTTGCCATTCTAGTTCACAAGCTTCAAAGAGGAGTGAAAAGGGACATCCTCTGATAATATAGGGTACGTGATCTATAGCTAAAAAGTGGAAGCTGTGACCAGGGTTGTTAAAAATATGTTTCGCTAAAGCATTATCACTTTTGTTTTTCTTAATAGCATAAATGTGTTCATACAGCCTTTCACGTAATTTACGATCTGTTTTCCCTACGTAAAAGGCTGGGCAACAGTCACATGTAGCTAAATAGATGATGGATTTAGTCTCACAGTTAAGTTTATAATTAATATAATATTTTTTATTTCCAATAGAAAAGGAATTTGATGGTTTCAAATATTTACAATAATTACAAGAACCACAGATAAATGTCCCCTTTTGTCTTGAGGTAATATCGATTTCTTTATTTCTTTCAAGAAGCATTTTGAGGTTATTACCTTTCTTATATACTACAACAGGGTTTTGTCCTAGTTTTTCAGATAGTTGTAAGTTACTCCTGATGAAATACCAATTTTTGAAAACTATATGCCTAATCTGATTGGAATTAGTGTTAAAAGTGGTAATAAAACTAGTAGTGAATTGTTTAACCAATGTAATGTTAAGACAATTCTGATTGTCTATATTGTTTGTAATGGGGATGTCAGAGGTAAGACTAGTTAGGTCACATAATGTTATACATGTCTTTAGCGAGTAATGGTGTGTAAATTCCATTAGATCGTTTTAGTCCAACTTCTTGGATCATCTCATCAATAAGTACTAAAGGATAACTACGATTGAGAAACATATTTTTAAAAAATTGACATTCTCTATAAAAAGTTGTGTCAAGGGAACACATCCTTGCTGCTCTAATGAGTTGCTCTTTAATTATTGACCGATTTTGTTTGAATGGATGAGAACTTGTGAAATGAAGGAAGGAATTACAGTAGGTAGGTCTTCTAAAACTGGATGAAAAGTAGAGACCTTTTGTAATGTCCTTGTTGAGCTTGACGTCTAAATAATCAATTTCTGTAGTAGAAAAATGGTAAGTAAATCTAAGAAAATTAGTTGTAGAATTGAAAAAATCAATCAAGGCTGATGCCTCACTTACATTCCCATGAAAAAGGATGAAAACGTCATCCAGGAATCTGGTGTAATATTTAATAAGTGGCATAAAACCTGGGTTATTAAAGATGTAATGTTTCTCCCAGTATGCTACAAATAAATTTGCCACACTAGCACCACACGGTGAAACCATTGCTATCCCTTGTTTCTGTAAATAATACTCTTTGTTAAAAATGAAAAAGTTAGATGTTAAAATAATATCTAACAATTCAGAAACTACATCAATTTATCTTTGAGTTGCGTTAAGCTCTTTCAAACTGAGTGTGATCCATTCTACCGCCTCATTGTGTGGTATAGATGTATATAAGTCGACAACATCAACTGTGAGGAAATTATAAGAGATATCAAAGTCCAAATTATTGATGTTACTAAGAAATGACCAAGAGTCCTTACAGATTTCCGGAATGATTTTTATGTATTTGGAAAGGATGTTGTCGACCAATTGTGCACAAGGGTATGTCATAGACCCGCGGCCATCAATAAGGGCTCGCATAGGTGGATTGTTGAGATCCTTGTGTATCTTAGGGATCCCAAAAATAATAGGAACCTTGGGAAAGGGAATGTCAATGTAATTATAAGTGTCAAAATCAATCTTAGCTCCAATAAAAAGGTCTCTAAAATAACCTCTAATTCTAGAGTAAGATACATTCATTTCATTTAATGAGGATAAAGTATATGCTGGACTTTGTAATACTAACAGCATTTTCGTAATATACTCAGAAATGTCAAAAATGACTAGGCCATCACCTTTATCTGGCTTTATCACCCTCACGGGGGAAAGGCAAAGGCTGTTAAAAGCAATCATCTGCTCTCTAGATATATTTGGTTTCTCATGCTTGTTACTAAGGTATGACATTTGACTAAGATGTCTAATATCCAATTCACACATATTTTCAAATAGTAGTAACGCAAGATGTAAAGAAGGGTTAAATGTACTAGTAGGTCTTAGAGTATCTGAAGCTGTGAACACCGAGTTGTTGAACAGTAAATGCATATTAAGTTTCCTCACATAACATTTTAAATCAATAATAGTTTTTGCTAGATTAAAATGTTTACTAGGTACAAATGTGTTGCCAAAAGCTAACAATTCAATCAGTGAAGGGTCTAATTCAATACTAGAGAAATTGTAAATTTTAAAATCACCTTGTAAATTAGTCAACATTCTCAGTTTGCTCCCTTCATTAGTGGGAGCATTATTACCATCAAGTTCAGATGTTACCGGTAATTGTTCCGGTTCTTGTTCTTGTTCCTCTGGAACCGGTTGTTACGTGCTCCTAAAAAATTCCCCTGGTTTGGGGTGTTGTTTGAATTAGTATTGTCTGCAATTCTTTGTTGGTAATTCCCAGAGTTATTGTTGTTGTTGGCCCTAATTCTATTGCTACGTCTTGGTACCTCAATAAATTGGTCTTCCGCAATTTCTTCTATAGAGTCAATATCAGTTATATTGGAAGTAGCAGGATGTGTTGATATATTAGAGGTACTTGCTGGGATTTTGCCACTGCTGGAAAGTTGCAATTTGGGATAAACATTATTATGCGTATAAGCTGTTCTATCTCTTAAACGTTTCTTAACCTTATTTGATTTCAGTTTATCCACCAGTGCATCGATACTTGAAAAAATACGCCCATAATCATATTTGTACCTATTGAAGTCAAGGTCATTTTTAATAGAGTTATCCAGGTCATTCACTTCAGTTATTAGGAGGGTGATGTGTAAAGAATAGTGTTTAACGATTAGTTCTAGAAGTTGAGCCCCTTGTTGGTCAAAAAGGGCAGTGAGGTCGTTATGAAATGCAGTATCTACTAATAAACCAGTAGGAAAAAAGGTAGTCCGGAGACCCTTAGGTACTACTTTATCATTCAAGCATTGTTTGAAGTACGCCACTTCTAACTGCAGTTTTTTCAATTTTAAAAGTTTACTGTCAAAGCTTTTAAGTTTATTTGCAATGATGTTTGTACTTACTGGTGGGGGCTCCATACCCGCAGCCAGACGTTCCTGTAAAGGATGCATGAGAAAGTTAAACTTATCTGTATTTTGGATCCAATCTTGTATCGATGGAATGCCAATAAGTGCTTGGTCTGGCCCCCTTGTCTCCCCTTCATGTATCTGGTTAGCAGTTACTGCAAGAGTCCGTTGACTCCGTTGTGCCAATGGTAAACTTGTTTCAGGCGTATCTCTGGTAAAAGTATCAGACGGGGCTGGTACATTAACGTGATTACGTGTAGAATTCGATGCATTCGTATCTAGTGGTGTGCATTGTGCACTAGAATGCTTAGGTTGTGCTGGTGGCATCATAGAAGATACTGTTGTGGTGTTAAAATTATTGCCAGCAGACATATTGGGTTCAGAATGAACTGTAAGCGGCATGTCCGTTTCTCTCTTATCAAGTGCATCTAAGCGGAATGAAATTAGATCCATACGGTGAGAAAGGGAACGTAACAATGATGGAATATCCATCTGGTCAGCTAATTCACCTTGAATGTTCGTCCCGAATAAGTTAGGACTCCTTGGACTAGGAAGGATACCTGTAGCCATGACTCAAGAAACAAACCAGTAAAGTACGAAACAGCAAAAAAAGGAAAAATTGCCAGGTAAATCCGTCACTAGCCAAGGTAGTATACAATAAGCTGGTAGCGATATTCTGAACGCAAATTTATTGTTTTTTTAAGACAACATACGTTTTCGCTACTGTCCAACAGTAGCTTCTTCACAGAAACAGACAAAAAGAAAGCGCCAAACATTTAAACTTGAAAGTGACGTATACAACAAGTCACTACAAGTCAGACATGAGCGTACTCATTCAGTAACTACAATGTATTAATACAACTATAAAGTGCGTGTAAAAACAAACCTATACAACAGTATTATATTTAAAAATAGTAGGGGCAATTCATTCAACAAATTAATGCTTGTGTAAACCATTCATTGCTAGTGTAATATGATGTATTATACTATGCCAGCTCTACTACTGCACATTTTCCAACAAAGAATCCAAGGTTAATGTACAAATTTATAAGGGCTGTCAATAATTTTACCTAAAAATTTTTACCTAAAAATTATACTTTCCATGTTGTACAATTGATATATATAAAAAGTATAAAAGATAAATGATAATTAATAATACCATAATGGTGTTTCAAAAAATAAAATCAGATGTAAATATTTTAAAATTCTTATACTAATTATAGTTATATACATTATAAATGTTTAAAACATTATATCACAAAGACAATTTTAAAAACCATATATTGACTAATGAGAAAGTTTTACCTCAAAGTGCTCCTTAATTTTAATATACAAGTAATATTACAATTTTCATTCAATCCAGGTATACTAAACGCATCTAATGTTAGTTGCCATTCTAGTTCACAAGCTTCAAAGAGGAGTGAAAAGGGACCTCCTCTGATAGTATAGGGTACGTGATCTATAGCTAAAAAGTGGAAGCTGTGACCAGGGTTGTTAAAAATATGTTTCGCTAAAGCATTATCACTTTTGTTTTTCTTAATAGCATAAATGTGTTCATACAGCCTTTCACGTAATTTATGATCTGTTTTCCCTACGTAAAAGGCTGGGCAATAGTAACATGTAGCTAAATAGATGATGGATTTAGTCTCACAGTTAAGTTTATAATTAATATAATATTTTTTATTTCTAATAGAAAAGGAATTTGATGTTTTCAAATATTTACAATAATTACAAGAACCACAGATAAATGTCCCCTTTTGTCTTGAGGTAATATCGATTTCTTTATTTCTTTCAAGAAGCATTTTGAGGTTATTACCTTTCTTATACTCCGGGTTTTTTTTTTTTTAATTAAGTGAAAAGTTTTTTCAAAATTTTTTAAAAAATTTCTTGGTAAAAAGTTTTTTTTAATTAGTTTAAAATGTTTACTCTGTATTTTTTTTCCTTTATAAACCCCGGTAAAAAAAAAAAACTTTATTAAAAGGGTTTGATTACTTTTTTCCAAGTCCCATTTTTTTGACCTTAAACTTTTTTACACATTTAAGTTAACTTCTCTTTAGGTCCATTTTAAATTTTTCAGTGAACTTTTCTGTTAATTTTAAAATCAAAATATTTGCCATATTTTACATTTCACTTTTTAATGTTTTTTTTTAATTTTTGAATTTAAAAACGGTTTGTTTTTAAAATTAAAAAATTTTTTTTTCAGGGTTCAAACAGAAAAGAAAAAAGGGTTAAAAAAATTTAAAAGTTTTGAAAATTAAAAAGGAAAGTCGTAATTTTTGGAAATTTATTCGAAACTTTTGAATTTTTTTTTTAAAAATTTTTATCAAAAAAAAGGGCTTTTTTAAGGCAAAATTTCCCTGTGAAACCCCATCGGTTTTTGTTTATTTTTTTGAATGAAAATTTTTATGATTTCATTTTAATTTTCCCTTTTAATATTTTATTTCCCCTTGGGGAAAAAAAGAATTCTTATCCTTTGAGTCCTTTTGCTACGTGCCAATCTTGAAAATATCTCTGAATTTTATTTTTTTTAAAAAAGGTTTTTACCTTGACTGTTTTTATGGGGATCGAATTAAAAACCTTCCACCGGGGCCTTTTAGTTTTCCTCCAAAAAAAAAAATTAACTCTTTGTTTTGAGGAATATTTTTGAAACAAAATTTTACCCCAAAATCGGAAATAAAATTTTTTCCAAAAAGTTATTTTTTTTTTAAGTTTTTTAACTCCTTTCTGGGTACAATTAAAAAATTTTTAAAAATTTTGATTTTCCCCCTTTTTTTAAAAAAACCTTTTTGAAAGAAATTTCTTCAGGGGGATTTTTTTAAAAATAAAATTTCCGTACATTTTTCCCAATTTTTAAAATTTTTTTAAGGGTTAAAAAAGAGCTTAATGCTTGTTTTAATCCTGTTAAAAAAGGATGGTTGTTTTTAATGGTTTTTTTAAAAAACAAAATGTCCCAAAAAATTTCTAAAAATTTTAAAAAAAAAAAAATTTTAATAAACCTTTTTACTAAGTCCCTTTATTTTTTTTGGGGTTTTAAAAATTTTTTTTTAAAAAAGTTCAGATTTAGGTAAAAACCTTTAAAACCGGTTTTAAACCGGAAGGGGAAACCCTTTTTTGCCCAAAAGGGTCTTTTTGTTTTTTTCCTTTTTAAAAACTTTAATTAAACACTTTAGTTTTTCCCTTTAAACCAGTATTTTTGGGGCCAATTTTCCACAAAAACTCCAATAAAATGGGGTGTTTTTTTAAAACCATAAAGGGAGGGTAAGGTAACATTCCAAACTATTTTTTCCATTTTTTTTTAAAAAAAAAATAATTTTTTAAAAGGTTTAAAATTTTAAAACGAAAAATTTTAAATTTTAAAAAAATGGGGTTTTAATATAAAGTTTAATTATTAAAAAAATTTTACCACTATTGAATGGAGTTCCCAAAAGCCCTTAGTAAATCATTATATTACTCCAAATTTATTTTCCCCAATTCAAATTTAAAAAGGAGGGGAGGGCCCCTTTTTTTTTAAGCTTTTAAAAAATTTTCTAAAAAAAAAGGGTTTTTTAAAATAGCTAGGGAAATAAGGGGCCTCACAATAGTCTGTCCAAAAAAGTTGGGAAATATTACCCCCAAAAATTTTTTGTTCTGTAAAAAAAATTTTTTTTCCTGATTGTGCCCCCAAATTTTAAATTTAAAACCTTATTGTTTTTTGGGTTTAAATAAAATCTCAAGTTTTTGGTTTTTTTTTTAAAAATCCGGGTCCTTTAGCCCGAGGATTTACGAGGGAAAAAATTTTTGGGATTTAGTTCAAGGATTAGTTTGTGATACTTTGGGTAATTTTTCCATTGTAGAAAACATTTTAAAAATTTTATTATTAAATAAAAATTTTTGCCCCAAAGGAACACCCCCTTGCCAAGAATTTTGTTACATAAGTTTTTGTTTTTTTATTCAAAAAAGAAAAGGTCCTTTTGTTTTATTGCCCCTCTAAAAAGTGCCCGGGGAAAATTGTCTTTAAGATCCTTTTTTTAAAATGTTGAGATAAAGGAAAAAGTTACAAAGGTAGTTTGGTTTTAAGGTAGGACTTAAGCGGGTTTTGATTAAATAAAATTCTGAAAAAATGAAATTTTCCCAGAATAAAAAAAATTTAAAAAAAAGGGAAAATACCCCAAAAAGGTGAAAACCCAAATTTGAAATTTTAATTTTTTTCCTGGTTAATTTGTAAGTTTCCAAGGGTAAAAAATTTTCCCCATTTAAAACAGTGAAAACCTTTCAATCCTTTTTTTTTACTTTTAAAAAGTGTGTATTTTTCTTGACCTAAACCTTATCCCTTGTTTTCCCTTTTTAAAATTTTTAAAAAAGGGAAAAATTTTTTAAACAAATAAAATTTTAAAAAAAGGGAATATTTTTTTTTAGGGATGAAAAGCTTCTTTTTTTTAAATTTTAAGATTTAAAGGAAAATTTAATTTAAAAAACGTTTTTTTTTACCTTATTTTTAAAAAGTTTTTATTTTAAAAATTTTTAAAAGGATTCAAAGGTTATCACCCTTTTTTAAAAGGAAATTTTTCATTCTGAGAAGAGGGTATTTTTTTTTTAATTATAGGTTTAATAAAAAAAAAAAATTTATATTTGAAAAATAAAAAATTTTTTTAAAAATAAAAAGGAAGGGGTTTTAAAAGAAACGCCAAAAATGGATTTTTTCCCTGTAAGTTTTTCCCCCCTTTTTTAAAAAATAAAAGTTTTGTAAAAAAATTTTTTTAAAAAGTCTGGATTAAAAATTGCCTTTTTTAAAATTTTGTTTTTTTTTTAAAAATTTTTTATTTTTTTTAAAAAATTTTACTAAAAATTTGGGAAAAAAATTTTAATCTGGCCAAAAATTAAAAAAAATTTAAAAATTTTAAAGTAAAAGGGGTTTTAAAGTTTTTTTTTTAAACCTAATTAAAAAATTTTTTTTTTTTTTTTAAAAAAATTGCTTCCTTATTTGTTTGTGGTTAAATTTTTCGCATCTTTTTAATCAGTATGGTTCCTTTTTAAAACGGAAATATTTGGGCTTAAATAAATTTCTTTTAAAAAAAATTTTGTAAATTGTTTTTGGGTTTTACCTTTTTTTTTTTGTTTTTTTAAACAAAAATTTACCCTTTTTAAAAATTTTTTTTAAATTTAGTTCCCCCAATCATTCAATTTTTTTAATTTTCCCTTCCCCCATCCCATTTTTTTCCCCTTCATTAAATTTTGTTGTAGGGGAGATTTTTTTTATTATCCCGTTTTTTTTGGGTTTTTAAAATTTGGGGGAAAAATTTGGCTTTTTTGGGAAAAACAGGGGTTTTGGAAAATTTTCTACAAATTTGGGAAAAAATTTTCCCCCCAAAAAATTTTTTAAAAATTTGGGGGTTTTTTTTAAAAATTTTTTCCTTTGAAAATTTATTTTCCTTTTTCCCCTTTCCCATTTTCCTTTTCCCCTTTCTTTTTTTTTTTTTCCCCCATTTTTTGAGATATAGTCACAGAAGAACCTCTTTTGGTCCTCTGAATTCTGAAATGTCCTTCTTAGAAAAATTTCTTTTGCCTCAAACCTCAGAATGACTGGTTTCGACCATTTTGAACCCAAAAATTAAAGTTCCATTTTCACTAATTAAAAATCTCTTTTTTTTTTTCCTTCAGGTTTTTAGCATGTCTAATTTTAAACCAAACTGTAACCCGTCCTGTGTGTGTTTTGTTTTTTATAAAGTTACCAATGGCTGTCTTTCAGCCCTTTTAAAAGATTTTTAGGTGTTCAAACATTTTTATTTTTTGCCTTAAACAACCCCCTTTAGCATAAAAAGTTGAGAGAGTAATTTTTTATTTATCTGATTGAACGATTGTTAAGGTCCAATTTCTTTGGGTAATGTTTTCTATTTTTCTAAAAGTCTTTACACAGGTTAAAGCCCCCTTTTTTGGGAGCAGGGGCCCCAAATTAAAAATGCCAATCAGGTCCAGGATTTCCTTATTACTTGTTCAAATTTGGAATCTATAACTCATTCTCAGGCTGTAAATTTTCTATCTACTTTTTGGGTGGGGAATACTGTTTTATGTCAAACCATTAGAAATATGGGAGGATGTGTTAATTTTCCACTTTATCAGTGGGCATTTCTCCTTCCGATCTATTTTTTTAATTTTAGTGCCCCTTTTCCCAAATTAAGTCGGTGTTGGACTCTCTGTAAATAATTTTGGGGAAAAAATTGTTTTTTAAAATAAAGGGTCTATACTTAAAATTTTTATAATGACTATAAGTTTCATTATCTTCCTTTTAAAAAAAGTCAATTTTTTAAAAAAACCCCTTTTAAATTTTTTTTATGTTTTTTTGCTTCCTCCAGCCATTTCTGTGCCTGGGGAAAACCTTCTTTTTTTTTTGTCTTATTTCCCCGTTTAGTAACTTACTAGATTTTAATTCTGATTATTTCATCCAAAACCCCCATCTTTTTTCCCTTTATCTTTCTTTTTTTGGGGGTTAAAATTTAAATAAATTTTTTCCGTTTTTTTCCAAAATTTTATTTTTTTTTGTTCCCGAGATTTTATATGGAATCATTCACATATCCTTTTCTTTGGGAAAAATTTAAAATTTTTTTGATAGCCCAAAAAATTTGAAAAAAACAGAAACAAAAAAATAGCGTTTTTGTTACCTTTATTTTTTTTTGCCACCTCTTGAATCTGGAAAGAGTGATTCTAAATTTTAACCTGTTTCAGTTGTTTTTTTAGGAGAGTGATTTTTACCCATTTTCATCTTTTTTTCGGGTTTGGGTTAAAATTATTGAAATTTTTCTTCAACATTTTGGAATCACAAATTCTTTAAGCAAATTTTTTTTTTTTACAGATAGTAGCCCGATTGGGTTTGTACTTTAAGCTTTAAAAAGACCCCCCTGCACCAAAAACAGAGGATTTTAAAAATTTTATTTGATTACTTTTTTCCAGCCAGTACCACAGTTATTCTTGCACCATTAACTTTCTTATCAGTTTAGATTAACCCGCATTCCCGTGATCAACATTTTCCCATTTCAGTTTGGGGGAAAATTTTTTTGTTTTCCCTTTAAATACAGAAACAAAATATGTTTATTTTTTAAGTAGGTTTTCTAAAATGGATGAAAAGTAGAACCTTTTTTAAAGTCCTTGTTCTTGAAAAAAATCAATTTCAGTAGAAAAATAAAAAAGAAAAATTTGTTTGAAAAAAATCAATCAAGGCTGATGCCTCCTTACATTCCCTGAAAAGGATGAAAAGTATCCAGGAATCTAAATGGGCATAAAAACCCGTTATTAAAAAATGCCCCAGTATGCTACAAAAACCACACTAGCCAGGTGAAACCATTGCTATCCCCGTTTTAAATAAATTTTTAAAAAAAAAGGGTTTTTAAAAAATCATTTTTGCTACTTTAACAGTAGCTTTTTAAAAAAGACAAAAAAACGCCCATTTTTGAAAGTGATAAAAAATCACACAATCAACTGAGGAATTATAAAAATTTTTAATCAATATAAAAATCAGAAAACAAACCTTACAACAGTTTATATTTAAAATGTGGGGCAATTTTCAAAAAATTAAAGCTTTTTAAACCATTATTGTTGAATTGTGTATTTAATCCATTTTAGACTTTTAAAAAGAATCCCAAGGTTAATGTACAAATTTATAAGGGCTTAATAATTTTATAAAATTTTTATAAAAATTATACTTTCCCGTTTACAATTGAATATATAAAAAGTTAAAAAGATAAATATTTAATAAACCCAAATGTTTAAAAAATAAAAACGTTAAATATTTTTTCTTATCTTTATAGTTTTTAAAATTATAAATGTTTAAAACAATTCACCAAAAAATTTTAAAAATATTGCTAAAGAAAGTTTTACCCCAAAATGTCCCTTAGTTTTAATTACAAGTAATATTAAATTTTTTTCAATAATTAACCCCTTAATGTTTTGCCATTTAGTTACAAATTCAAAGGGGTGAAAAGGGACATTCAAAAAGGAAGGTCTATCAAAAATGGAATGTAATTTTAAAAATTGTTTGTAAACATTTCATTTTTTTTTTCTTAATAGCATAAATTGGGTTTAAAGTTTCCGTAATTTGTCTGTTTTCCCCCGAAAAGGTGGGCAAATCCTGGTTGTGTGGATTTAGTCTCAATTTTTTTTAATTAATATTTTTTTTCCCCAATAGAAAAGGAATTTATGGTTTCAAATTTTAAATAATTCAAAAAAAGTAAATGTCCCCTTTTTTTGAGGTAATTCGATTTCTTTATTTCTTTAAAACATTTTAGGTTTTTACCCTTTTTTATTCTAAACGGGGTTTTTCCTATTTTTTCAGTTTTAAGTTACTCCTGAAAATACCAATTTTTGAAAAAAATTGAATCAGGAATTTTTAAAAGTGGTAATAAAATAGTGTGAATTGTTTAACCAAATTAAGTTAAAAAATTCTGTTGTCATATTGTTTGAATGGGGATTCAGAGGAAGACAGTTAGGTCACATTTAATGTTATACATTCTTTGAGTAATTTTAAATTCCATTAGATTTTTTAGTGAAATTCTTGGTCATCCACAAAAGTCTAAAGGATCTAGAGAAACATATTTTAAAAATTGACATTCCATAAAAGTTGGTCGGCCCCTTGCTCCTAAAGATTCTTTTAATTATTGACCTTTTGTTTGAATGGATGAGAACTTGTAAATGAAGGGGAATTACGTGGTTTTTTAAAATGGATGAAAAGTGGCCTTTTGTAATGCCCTTGTTGGCTTGCTCTAAAAATAATTTTGTGTAAAAATGGAAGAAATTAAAAAAATTAGTTGTTTAAAAATCAAACAAGGGGATGATTAATTTCCCTGAAAAGGATGAAAAATATGGAATCTGGTGTAATATTTAATAAGTGGCTCCTGGGATTTAAAGATGTAATGTTTTTCCCCAGTAGCTACAAAAAATTTTCCAACTACACCAGGTGAAACCATTGCTTCCCGTTTCTGAAATAAATTTTGTTAAAAAAAAAAGTTGATGTTAAAATAATTCAACAACAGAAACCACAAATTTACTTTTAGTTTGGTTAACCTTTTAAACAGTTGGGCCCTTCTACCCCCATTTGGGGGTTTTAAATGTATTAATACAACATAAGTGGGAAAAAAAATATCAAAGTAAAATTTTTATTTAAAAAATGCCAAATCCTTACAATTTCGGAAATTTTTATGTATTTGGAAAATGTTTCACCAATTTCACAAGGGTAGTATGACCCCAAAAAATAAGGGCCAAAAATTTTAATCCTTTTATCTTAGGGTCCCCAAAATAATAAATTAAAGGGAATGTAATTAATTATAAGTTCAAAATAATCAGTAATAAAATCTTAAAATAATTAATTTAAGTAAAACATTCATTTCATTTAATGAGGAAAAATTTACTGGTCTTTTAATATAAAGATTTTCAATTTCAAAAATTTAAAATACTAGGCCCCCATTTATTGGCTTTATTCACAAAACAAAGGGTTAAAAGAACATTCCTCTGATATATTTGGTTTCTATGCTTTTATAAGGTTGACATTTAAAATGTCTAAACCAAATTACACTTTTTCAAAAAGATAAAAGTGTAAAAAGGGTTAAATTACGATCTTGGTTCTGAAGCTGGAACACCAGTTGTTAAATAAATGATATTAAATTTTTCACATAAAAAATTTAAATAATAATATTTTTCTAATTAAAAGTTTATGGTCAAATTTTCCCAAAATAAAAACAACAGTAAGGGGCTTTTCTGAGAAATTTAAATTTTAAAACATTGTAAAATTTTCAAATTCCAGTTTGTCCCTTCATTTGTGGGAGTTATTCCATAATTCAATGTTACCTAATTGTTGGTTTTGTTTTGTTCCCCTTGGAATTGTTTCGTGTTAAAAATTCCCCCGGTTTGGGGGGTTTTTTTGAAATTAGTATTGTTGCAATTTTTGTTTAATTCCCAGAGTTATTGTTTTTTGGTTTTATTTCACTTTTGGTACCTCAATAAATTAGTCTTCCGCAATTTCTTCTATAGAGTCAATATCAGTTATATTGGAAGTAGCAGGATGTGCTGATATATTAGAGGTACTTGCTGGGATTTTGCCACTGCTGGAAAGTTGCAATTTGGGATAAACATTATTATGCGTATAAGCTGTTCTATCTCTTAAACGTTTCTTAACCTTATTTGTCTCTATCAAATCATTACTATACCAGTAATGTAGATCTCCCTGCCCCTCTAATAGCATTGCACTATTCGGTTTAATTCTCCTTGCCACCATCCCAGTGGAGGTTGGAGGTGCTATGCAACACTTGCATTAAATCTCTTCCTAGTAAATGTACTGGGCAGATTTTGAAATTATTACTGAACCGTATGGTTTGGTTCCCTCTGGTGGTAAACCACAGAGGTTTGGACAATGGCTCTTTGTAAAATACCATTTGCTGCTTTTACACACATATTCATCCGAGGTAACATCGGATGATATGGCATACTTCTGACTAAGTTGAAGCCTGAGTCACAAAGAAATTTATGTCTCGCCTCAACTTGCAATGTGATTACTGGTTGGGATTCCAATTGCATAGTTGATGCTAGTGCATTAGATTTACCATTTGATATTTCTCATTTTCTGCCATTTCTGTCCCCATCGTTCACTTGTACCTACTTCCCATTCTCACTTTCTTCTTCTTCCTCATATCTCCATCTCGCTTTTGACCGTCATATAGTCATCGGTACCACGGAAGAACCATCGGTTTCTCTGGTCCTCTGCAATCTCTGGAAATGTCCCTTCTTACCGCACTTAAAACATTCCTCTTTGCCTACCTTGAAATCCTCAGAATGACTTACGCCTGTCCTTCTTCTGCCACATCTTGTTTGAACCTTGAACTAACATTAAAGTTCCATCTTCACTAACTGTAAAAGTCTGGGCTTTTTATCTTTTCCTTCAGGTATTCTCAGCATGTCTAGCATAATCCATAAGGGGCTGTAGACGCTGTCCTGTGTGGATCATATGCTTTTGTATAAAGTTACCAATGGCTGTCTTGCAGCCCTTAGAATGCATTTTCAGTTGCTGTTCATAGGGGATCATTTCCTGATTTTCTGCCTTAATCAACCCACTATGAGCATCAAAACATTGTGTGAGACGATGTAGATAATTGCAGGTTCCATCTGATTGAACGCATTGATTAATGCAAGTCCAATCTGCTTTGGGCTTCCAATGTTCTTCTATTTTATCTAGAGAGTCTTTATTCTGGTTCTACACTTGGAGTAAACAAGGCTCCCCTTCCTCTGGTAGCAGGGGTCCCAAGTTCAAATAAGGTGCCAATCAGGTCCTAGGATTTGCCTTATTACTTGTTCAAATTCTACAGCGTTAATCTATAACTCATTCTCATGTAGCTGTAGAATTTACATATCTACTTTTGGATGGGAATCCCTCTACTGCTTTTGATGTCATCAGGTCCACGGTCGGTAGACCAATATGGTAGGACTGCCTTCTGCTTGAGGATTTGCCACTTCTATCAGTGGGCATTCCTCTCCTTCCTGATCTACCTTTTCCTTAATTTTCCAGTGCCCTTCTTCCTAATACTTTATAAGTCAAGAGTGTTGGCAGGCTCTCTCTGTAATATAATACTTGTACAAAGCCTGGTATTGTGGTGGTCCTTCATCAATAACCTGTGCAGGGTCTGGATACTATAAATTCTGTACTACGACTGACTATGGAAGTTTCATTATCTTCCTTTTGAACAAAGTACACATCTTTTTCACTTGAATTACCACTTTTTTCAAATTTTGTTCTATGTCTTTTATTTGCTTCCTCCAGCCATTTCTGTGCCTGGGGAAACCACCTTCTTTTGATTCCTTGTCTTATTTCCTGCCTGTTTGAGTAATCTTACTAGATTTTGACATTCTGACTTATTTAAACATCCACTAAACCCTGATCTTTTCCATTTATCTAAATACTTTACATTCTTTGGGTGTAAATTCAACATAAACTTTTCATCTTCAGTTTTGTGCCTTTAAATGGTTCCTGTTCCCATTTCTCTTAAGAAACTATTCCTGTTCCTGAGATCTCTTGATATGGAATCTATTCACATATATTTATACTTTGAGAAAATTAAATTTCTCTTGACTAGTCTTAAAATTTAGACAAAAATTCCAATCAGAAACAACAAAAATAGCTTTTGTTACCTTTGATTCCTCCTGTTTTGCCACCTCATTGAATCTGGGGGAGGTCTATTTCAACCTGTTTCAGTTGGGCTTA
>NC_056728.1:475523220-475675720 GCF_019279795.1 Protopterus annectens
AAATTTTTGATCTCTGTGTCTCTACAGAGAAGTTGTTAGAAGTTAGCCATTGGTAGCAGTAGGGGGTAGTTTCATTTCTTTGATATTCTGTGTGTTTAGCTCCTAGCCTAGAGGGCTTCTCTTACCATACAAGTGTTACATCTTCTGTTATTTCTGCTAAAATATCTCACCTTTGGCTGGCTAAGATCTGCCTGCAGTCTACTGGACATATAAGATAATTTAATTACACTTTTATCTGCACTTTTTCATATAGTACTGCATTTTATTTATTTTTTCACTGAATATTAGTTGAATTGAAAATGTTGGTCTCTGTCTCTCTTCTAAGAACTTATTAGAAGTTAGCCATTGGTAGCAGTAAGGGGTAGTTTCATTTCTTTGATATTATACATGTTTAGCTCCAAGCCTAGAGCGCTTCTCTTACCATATAAGTGTTACATCTTGTGTTATTTCTGCTAAAATATCTGACCTTTGGCTGGATAAGATCTACCTGCAGTCAACTGGACATATAAGTGAATTTAACTGCACTTTTATCTGCACTTTTTCATATAGTACTGGATTTTATTTAGTTATTTTTCACTGAATATTAACTGAATTGAATATTTTGGTCTCTGTGTCTCTACAGAGAACTCGTTAGAAGTTAGCCATTGGTAGCAGTAGGGGGTAGTTTCATTTCTTTAATATTTTGTGTGTTTAGCTCCTAGCATAGAGGGCTTCTTTTAACATATAAGTGTTACATCTTGTGTTATTTCTGCTAAAATATCTCAACTTTGGCTGGCTAAGATCTTCCTGCAGTCAATTGGATGTATAAGCGAATTTAAGTACACTTTTAACTTCATTTTTTCATATAGTACTGCATTTTATTTATTTATTCACTGAATATTGAGTTGAAAATTTTGGTCTCTGTGTCTCTACAGAGAACTTGTTAGAAGTTAGCCATTGGTAGCAGTAGGGGTAGTTTCATTTCTTTGAAATTCTGTGTGTTCAGCTCCTAGCCTAGACGTCTTCTCTTTCTATATAAGTGTTACATCTTATGTTATTTCTACTAAAATATCTGAGCTTTGACTTGCTAAGATGTACCTACATTCAACTAGACGTATTAGAGAATTTAAGTACACTTTTATTGCACTTTTTCATAAAGTACTGCATTTTATTTATTTATTTTTTCACAGAATTTTAATTGAATTGAAAATTTTGGTCTCAGTGTCTCTACAGAGAACTTGTTAGAAGTTAGCCATTGGTAGCAGTAGGGGGTAGTTTTATTTCTTTGATATTCTGTGTGTTTAGCTCCTAGCTTAGAGGGCTTCTCTTACCATATAAGTGTTACATCTTGTGTTATTTCTGCTAAAATATCTGAGCTTCGGCTAGCTAAGATCGACCTGCAGTCAACTGGACGTATAAGCGAATTTAAGTACACTTTTATCTGCACTTTTTCATATACTACTGCATATTATTTTTTTTCACTGAATATTAACTCAATTGAAAATTTTGGTCTCTATGCCTCTACCGACAACTTCTTAAAAGTTAACCATTTGTAACAGTAGGAGAAAGTTTTATTTCTTTCTTATTCTGTGTGTTTAGCTCCTAGCCTAGTGGGCTTTTCTTACCATATAAGTGTTACATCTTTTGTTATTTCTGCTAAAATATCTGAGCTTTGGGTGTCTAAGATCTACCTGCAGTAAACTGGATGTATAAGCTAATTTAAGTACACTTTTATTTACACGTTTTCATATAGTACTGCATTGTATCTATTTATTTTTTCACTGAATATTAATTGAATTGAAAATTTTGGTCTTTGTGTCTCTACAAAGAACTTGTTAGAAGTTAGCCATTGGTAGCAGTAGGGGGTAGTTTCATTACTTTGATATTCTGTGTGTTCAGCTCCTAGCTTAGAGGGCTTCTCTTACCATATCAGTGTTACAACTTGTGTTATTTCTGCTAAAATATCTGAGCTTTGGCTGGCTAAGATCTACCTGCAGTAAACTGGACATATAAGTGAATTTAAGTAAATTTTTATCTGTGGTTTTTCTTATAGTACTGCATTTTATTTATTTATTTATTTTTCACTGAATATTAACTGAATTGAAAATTTTGGTCTCTGTGTCTCTACAGAGAAGTTGTTAGAAGTTAGCCATTGGTAGCAGTAGGGGGTAGTTTCATTTCTTTGATATTCTGTGTGTTTAGCTCCTAGCCTAGAGGGCTTCTCTTACCATACAAGTGTTACATCTTCTGTTATTTCTGCTAAAATGTCTCACCTTTGGCTGGCTAAGATCTGCCTGCAGTCAACTGGATGTATAAGAGAATTTAATTACACTTTTATCTGCACTTTTTCATATAGTACTGCATTTTATTTTTTTTTCACTGAATATTTGTTGAATTGAAAATGTTGGTCTTTGTCTCTCTTCTGAGAATTGATTAGAAGTTAGCCATTGGTAGCAGTAGGGGGTAGTTTCATTTCTTTGATATTCTGTGTGTTTAGCTCCTAGCCTAGAGAGGTTCTCTTTCCATATTAGTGTTACATCTTGTGTTATTTCTGCTAAAATATCTTAGCTTTGGCTGGCTAAGATCTCCCTGCAGTCAACTGGACATATAAGTGAATTTAAGTAAATTTGTATCTGCAGTTTTTCATATAGTACTGCATTTTATTTTATTTATTCATTTTTTCACTGAATATTAACTGAATTGAAAATTTTGGTATCTGTGTCTCTACAAAGAACTTGTTAGACGTTAGCCATTGGTAGCAGTAGGGGGTAGTTTCTTTTCTTTTATATTGTGTGTGTTTTGCTCCTAGCCAAGAGGGCTTCTCCTACCATATAAGTGTTACATCTTTTCTTATTTCTGCTAAAATATCTGAGCTTCGGCTGGCTAAGATCGACCTGCAGTCAACTGGATGTATAAGCGAATTTAAGTACACTTTTATCTGCACTTTTTCATATACTACTGCATATTATTTTTTTTTCACTGTATATTAACTGAATTGAAAATTTTGGTCTCTGTTTCTCTACAGAGAACTTGTTAGAAGTTAGCCATTGGTAGCAGTAGGGATAGTTTCATTTCTTTAATATTCTATGTGTTTAGCTCCTAGCCTAGAGGGCTTCTCTTACCATATAATTGTTACATCTTGTGTTATTTCTGCTAAAATGTCTGAGATTTGGCTGGTTAAGATCTCCGTGCAGTCAACTGGATGTATAAGCGAATTTAAGTACACTTTTATCTGCACCTTTTCATATAGTACTGCATTTAATGTCTTTTTTTCACTGAATATTAATTGAATTGAAAATGTTGGTCTCTGTGTCCCTACAGAGAACTTGTTAGAAGTTAGCCATTGGTAGCAGTAGGGGTAGTTTCATTTCTTTGATATTTTGTGTGTTTAGCTCCTAGCTTAGATTGCTTCTCTTACAATATAAGTGTTACATCTTGTGTTATTTCTCCTAAAATGTCTGATCTTTGGCTGGATAAGATCTAGCTGCAGTCAGCTGGACATATAAGTGAATTTAAGTGCACTTTTATCTGCACTTTTTCATATAGTACTGCATCTTATTTATTTATTGTTTCACTGAATATTAACTGAATTGTACATTTTGGTCTCTTTGTCGCTACAGAGAACTTGTTAGAAGTTAGCCATTGGTAGCAGTAGGGGGTAGTTTCATTTCTTTGATATTCTGTGTCTTTAACTCATAGCCTAGAGGGCTTTTCTTACCATATAAGTGTTACATCTTGTGTTATTTCTGCTAAAATATCTGAGCTGTGGCTGGTTAAGATCTACCTGCAGTCAACTGGACGTATAAGCGAATTTAAGTAGACTTTTATCTGCACTTTCTCATATAGTACTGCATTTCATTTATTTATTTTTTCACTGAATATTTACTGAATTGAATATTTTAGTCTCTGTGTTTCTACAGAGAACTTGTTAGAAGTTAGCCATTGGTAGCAGTAGGGGGTAGTTTCATTTCTTTGATATTCTGTGTCTTTAGCTCGTAGCCTAGAGGGCTTTTCTTACCATATAAGTGTTACATCTTGTGTTATTTCTGCTAAAATATCTGAGCTTTGGCTGGCTAAGATCTACCTACAGTCAACTGGATGGATAAGCGGATTTAAGTACACTTTTGTCTCCACTTTTTTACATTGTACTGCATTTTGTTTATTTATTTTTTCACTTAATATTAATTGAATTGAAAATTTTGGTGTCTGTGTCTCTACAGAAAACTTGTTAAAAGTTAGCCATTGGTAGCATTAGGGGGTAGTTTCATTTCTTTGATATTCTGTGTGTTTAGCTCCTAGCCTAAAGGGCTTTTCTTACCATATAAGTGTTACATCTTGTGTTATTTCTGCTAAAATATCTGAGCTTTGGCTTGCTAAGATCTACCTGCAGTCAACTGGACGTTTAACCGAATTTAAGAACACTTTTGTCTCCACTTTTTTATATAGTACTGAATTTTTTTTTCATTTAATATTAATTGAATTGAAAATTTTGGTCTCTGTCTCTCTACAGAGAACTTTTTAGAAGTTAGCCATTGGTAGCAGTAGGGGGTAGTTTAATTTCTTTGATATTCTGTGTGTTTAGCTCCTAGCCTAGATGGGTTCTCGTACCATATAAGTGTTAACATCTTGTGTTATTTCTGCTAAAATATCTGAGCTTTGGCTGGCTAAGATCTACATGCAGTCAACTGCACTTATAAGTGGATTTAAGTACACTTTTATCTGCACTTTTTCATATAGTACTGAATTCTATTTACTTATTTATGCATTTCTTTGATATTCTTTGTGTTTAGCTCCTAGCCTAGAGAGCTTCTCTTTCCATATAAGTGTTACATCTTGTGTTATTTCTGCTAAAATATCTGAGCTTTGGCTGGGTAAGATCTACCTGCAGTCAACAGAACATATAAGCAAATTTATGTGCATTTTTTTCTGCACTTTTTCATATAGTACTGCATTTTATTTATTTATGTTTTCACTAAATATTAATTGAATTGAAAATGTTGGTCTCTGTGTCTCTACAGAGAACTTTTTAAAAGTTAACTATTGGTGGCAGTAGAGGGTATTTTCATTTATTTGATATTCCGTGTGTTCAGCTCTTAGCCTAGACGTCTTCTCTTACCATATAAGTGTTACATCTAGTGTTATTTCTACTAAAATATCTGAGCTTTGGCTGGCTAAGATCTACCTAAAGTCTACTGGACATAAAAGCGAATTGAAGTACACTTTTATCTACACCTTTTCATATGGTACTGCATTTTATTTATTTTTCACAGAATATTAATTGAATTGAAACATTTGGTCTTGGTGTACTTGTTAGGAGATAGCCATTGGTAGTAGTAGGGGGTAGCTTCATTTCTTTGACATTCTGTGTGTTTAGCTCCTAGCCTAGAGGGCTTCTCTTACCACACAAGTGTTACATCTTGTGTTATTTCTGCTAAAATATCTGAGCTTTGGCTGGCTAAAATCTACCTGCAGTCAACTGGATGTATAACCAAATTTAAGTAAACTTTTACCTGCACTTTTTCATATAGTACTGCATTTTATTTATTTTTTTCACTGAATATTAATTAAATTGAAAATTTTGGTCTCTGTGTCTCTACAGATAACTTGTTAGAAGTTAGCCATTCATAGCACTAGAGGGTAGTTTCATTACTATAATATTCTGTGTGTTTAGCTTCTAGCCTAGAGGGCATCTCTTCCAATATAAGTGTTACATCTTGTGTTATTTCTGCTAAAATATCTGAGCTTTGGCTTGCTAAGATCTATCTGCAGTCAACTGGACGTTTAACCGAAGTTAAGAACACTTTTGTCTCCACTTTTTTATATAGTACTGAATTTTTTTTTTCATTTAATATTAATTAAATTGAAAATTTTGGTCTCTGTCTCTACAGAGAACTTTTTAGAAGTTAGCCATTGGTAGCAGTAGGGGGTAGTTTAATTTCTTTGATTTTCTGTGTGTTTAGCTCCTAGCCTAAAGGGCTTTTCTTACCATATAAGTGTTACATCGTGTGTTATTTCTGCTAAAATATCTGAGCTTTGGCTGGCTAAGATCTACATGCAGTCAACTGCACTTATAAGCAGATTTAAGTACACTTTTATCTGCACTTTTTCATATAGTACTGAATTCTATTTACTTATTTATTCATTTCTTTGATATTCTTTGTGTTTAGCTCCTAGCCTAGAGAGCTTCTCTTACCATATAAGTGTTACATCTTGTGTTATTTCTGCTAAAATATCTGAGCTTTGGCTGGGTAAGATCTACCTGCAGTCAACTGGACATATAAGCGAATTTAAGTACACTTTTATCTGCAATTTTTCACATAGTACTGCATTTTATTTATTTATTTTTCCACTGAATATTAACTGAATTGAAAATTTTGGTCTCTGTGTCTCTACAGACAATGTGTAAGAAGTTAACCATTGGTAGTAATACGGGGTAGTTTCATTTCTTTAATATTCTGTGTGTTTAGTTCCTATCCTTGAGGGCTTCTCTTACCGTATAAGTGTTACATCTTGTGTTATTTCTGTTAAAATATCTGAGCTGTGGCTGGCTAAGATCTACCTGCATTCAACTGGACGTATAAGCGAATTTAAGTACAGTTTTATCTGCACTTTGTCATATGGTACTGCATTTTATTTATTTATTTTTACACTGAATATTAACTGAATTGAAAATTTTGGTCTCTGTGTCTCTACAGATAACTTGTTAGAAGTTAGCTATTGGTAGCAGTAGGGGGTAGTTTCATTTCTTTGATATTCTGTGTGTTTAGCTCCTAGCCTAGAGGGCTTCTCTTACCATACAAGTGTTACATCTTGTGTTATTTCTGCTAAAATATCTGAGCTTTGGCTGGCTAAGATCTACCTGCAGTCAACTGGACGTATAAGCGAATTTAAGTACACTTTTATATGAACTTTTTTATATAGTACTGCAATTTATTTTTTCAATGAATATTAATTGAAGTGAAAATTTCAGTCTCTGTGTCTCTACAGAGAACTTGTTAGAAGTTAGTCATTGCTAGCAGTAAGGGGTAGTTTCATTAATTTGATAATCTGTGTGTTTAGCTCCTAGCCTATTGGCCTTCTCTTACCATATAAGTGTTACATCTTGTGTTATTTCTGCTAAAATATCTGAACTTTGGCTGGCTAAGATCAACCTGCAGTCAGTTGGATGTATAAGCAAATTTAAGTATACTTTAACTTCACTTTTTCATATAGTACTGCATTTTATTTATTTATTCACTGAATATTAATTGAGTTGAAAATTTTGGTCTCTGTGTCTCTACAGAGAACTTGTTAGAAGTTAGCCATTGGTAGCAGTAGGTGTAGTTTCATTTCTTTGATATTCTGTGTGTTCAGCTCCTAGCCTAGACATTTTCTCTTTCCATATAAGTGTTACATCTTATGTTATTTCTACTAAAATATCTGAGCTTTGACTGGCTAAGATGTACCTACATTCAACTAGATGTATTAGCGAATTTAAGTACACTTTTATCGCACTTTTTCATATAGTACTGCATTTTATTTATTTATTTTTTCACAGAATATTAATTGAATTGAAAATTTTGGTCTCAGTGTCTCTACAGAGAACTTGTTAGAGGTTAGCCATTGGTAGCAGTAGGGGGGTAGTTTTATTTCTTTGATATTCTGTGTGTTTAGCTCCTAGCTTAGAGGGCTTTTCTTACCATACAAGTCTTACATCTTGTGTTATTTCTGCTAAAATATCTGAGTTGTGGCTGGCTAAGATCTGTCTGCAGTCAACTGGACAAATAAGTGAATTTAATTACACTTTTATCTGCACTTTTTCATATATTACTGCATTTTTTTTTCACTGAATATTAACTGAATTGAAAAGATTGATCTCTTTGTCTCTAAAGAGAACTAGTTAGAAGTTAGCCATTGGTAGCAGTAGCAGGTAGTTTCATTTCTTTGATATTCTGTGTGTTTAGCTCCTAGCCTAGAGGACTTCTCTTACCATATTAGTGTTACAACTTGTGTTATTTCTGCTAAAATATCTGAGCTTTGGCTGGCTAAGATCTACTTGCAGTCAACTGGACTTATATGCGAAATTTAAGTACACTTTTATTTGCACATTTTTCATATAGTACTGCATTTTATTAATTTATTTTTTCACTGAATATTAACTCAATTGAAAATTTTGGTCTCTATGTCTCTACCGACAACTTCTTAGAAGTTAGCCATTTGTAACAGTAGGGGGTAGTTTCATTTCTTTGATATTCTGTGTGTTTAGCTCCTAACCTAGAGGGCTTCTCTTACTATATTAGTGTTACAACTTGTGTTATTTCTGCTAAAATATCTGAGCTTTGGGTGTCTAAGATCTACCTGCAGTCAACTGGATGTATAAGCTAATTTAAGTACACTTTTATCTGCATGTTTTCATATAGTACTGCATTTTATCTATTTATTTTTTTACTGAATATTAATTGAATTGAAAATTTTGGTCTTTGTGTCTCTACAAAGAATTTGTTAGAAGTTAGCCCATTGGTAGCAGTAGGGGGTAGTTTCATTACTTTGATATTCTGTGTGTTTAGCTCCTAACCTAGAGGGCTTCTCTTACTATATTAGTGTTACAACTTGTGTTATTTCTGCTAAAATATCTGAGCTTTGGCTGCCTAAGATCTACCTGCAGTCAACTGCACATATAAGTGAATTTAAGTAAATTTTTATCTGTGTTTTTCCTTATAGTACTGCATTTTATTTATTTATTTATTTATTTTTCACTGAATATTAACTGAATTGAAAATGTTGGTCTCTTTGGCTCTAGAGAAAACTTGTTAGAAGTTAGCCATTGGTAGCAGTAGGGGGTAGTTTCATTTCTTTGATATTCTGTGTGTTTAGCTCCTAGCCTAGAGGGCTTCTCTTACCATACAAGTGTTACATCTTGTGTTATTTCTGCTAAAATATCTCACCTTTTGCTGGCTAAGATCTACCTGCAGTCAACTGGACGTATAAGAAAATTTAATTACACTTTTTTCTGCACTTTTTCATATAGTACTGCATTTTATTTTTTTTTTCACTTAATATTAATTGAATTGAAAATTTTGGTCTTTGTGTCTCTACAGAGAACTTGTTAAAAGTTAGCCATTGGTAGCAGTAGGGGGTAGTTTCATTACTTTGATATTCTGTGTGCTTAGCTCCTAGTCTAGAGGGCTTTCCTTACCATATAAGTGTTACATCTTGTCTTATTTCTGATAAATTATCTGAGCTTTGGCTAGCTAAGATCTACCTGCAGTCAACTGGACATATAAGCGAATTTAAGAAAACGTTTATCTGCACTTTTTCATATACTACTGCATTTTATTTATATATTTATTCACTGAATATTAACCAAATTGAACATTTTGGTCTCTGTGTTTCTACAGGGAACTTGTTAGAAGTTGGTCATTGGTAGCAGTAGGGGGTAGTTTCATTTCTTTGATATTCTTTGTGTTTAGCTCCTAGCCTAGAGAGCTTCTCTTACCATATAAGTGTTACATCTTGTGTTATTTCTGCTAAAATATCTGCGCTTTGGCTGGGTAAGATTTACCTGCAGTCAACTGGACATATAAGCGAATTTAAGTACACTTTTATCTGCAATTTTTCACATAGTACTGCATTTTATTTATTTATTTTTTCACTGAATATTAATTTAATTGGAAATGTTGGTCTCTGTGTCTCTACAGAGAACTTGTTAAAAGTTAGGCATTGGTAGCAGTAAGGGGTAGTTTCATTTCCGTGATATTCTGTGCATTTAGCTCCAAACCTAGAGGACTTCTCTTACCATATAAGTGTTACATCTTGTATTTCTGCCAAATTATTTGAGCTTTGGCTGGCTAAGATCTACCTGCAGTCAACTGGACATATAAGCGAATTTATGTACAGTTTTTTCTGCACTTTTTCATATAGTACTGCAATTTATTTATTTATGTTTTCACTGAATATTAATTTAATTGAAAATGTTGGTCTCTGTGTCTCTACAGAGAACTTTTTAAAAGTTAACCATTGGTAGCAGTAGGGGGTAGTTTCATTTATTTGATATTCTGTGTGTTCAGCTCCTAGCCTAGATGTCTTCTCTTACCATATAAATGTTACATCTAGTGTTATTTCTACCAAAATATCTGAGTTATGGCTGGCTAAGATCTACCAAAAGTCTACTAGACATAAAAGCGAATTGAAGTACACTTTTATCTACACTTTTTCATATGGTACTGCGTTTTATTTATTTTTACAGAATATTAATTGAATTGAAAAATTTGGTCTTAGTGTACTTGTTAGGAGATAGCCATTGGTAGCAGTAGGGGATAGTTTCATTTCTTTGACATTCTGTGTGTTTAGCTCCTAGACTAGAGGGCTTCTCTTACCATATAAGTGTTACATCTTATGTTATTTCTGTTAAAATATCTGAGCTTTGGCTGCTAAGATCTACCTGCAGTCAACTGGACGTATAACCAAATTTAAGTACACTTTCATCTGCAATTTGTCATACAGTACTGCATTGTTTTTTATTTATTTTTTCACTGAATATTAATTAAATTGAAAATTTTGGTCTCTGTGTCTCTACAGAGAACTTTTTAGAAGTTAGCCATTGGTAGCACTAGAGGGTAATTTCATTACGTTAATATTCTGTGTGTTTAGCTTCTAGCCTAGAGGGCATCTCTTCCAATATAAATGTTACATCTTGTGTTATTTCTGCTAAAATATCTGAGCTTTGGCTTGCTAAAATCTACCTGCAGTCAACTGGACATTTAACCGAATTTAAGTACACTTTTGTCTCCACTTTTTTATATATTACTGAATTTTATTTATTTTTTCATTTAATATTAATTGAATTGAAAATTTTGGCCTCTGTGTCTCTACAGAGAACTTGTTAGAAGTTAGCCATTGCTAGCCCATAGGGGGCAGTTTCATTTCTTTGATATTCTTTGTGTTTAGCTCCTAGCCTAGAGAGCTTCTTTTACCATATAAGTGTTACATCTTGTGTTTTTCTGCTAACATGTCTGAGCTTTGGCTGGCTAAGATCTGCCTGCAGTCAACTGGATATATAAGCGCATTTAAGTACACTTTTATCTGCACTTTTTCAAATAGTACTGCATTTTATGTGTTAATTTTTTCACTGAATATTAATTGAATTGAAAATGTTGGTCTCTGTGACTCTACAGAAAACTTGTTAGAAGTTAGCCACTGGTAGCAGAATGGAATAGTTTCATTTCATTGATGCTCTGTGTTCAGCTCCTGGCGTAGATGTCTTCTCTTACCATATAAGTGTTACATCTTATGTTATTTCTACTAAAATATCTGAGATTTGGCTGGCTAAGATCTACCTGCAGTCAACTGGATGTATAAGCAAATTTAAGTACACTTTTATTTGCACTTTTTCAGATAGTACTGCATTTTATTTCTTTCTTTCTTTCTCTGAATATTAATTGGATTGAAAATTTTGATCTCTGTGTCTCTACAGAGAACTTGTCGGAAGTTAGCCATTGGTATCAGTAGGGGATAGTTTCATTTCATTATATTCTGTGTGTTGAGCTCCTAGCCTAGAGGGCTTCTCTTACCATATAAGTGTTACATCTTGTGTTTTTTCTACTATAATATGTGAGCTTTGGCTGGCTAAGATTTACCTGTAGTCAACTGGACATATAAGCGAATTTAAGTACACTTTTTCCTGCACTTTTTCATATCGTACTGAATTTTATTTATTTTTTCACTGAATATTAACTGAATTGAAAATTTTGGTGTCTGTGTCTCTACAGTTAGTTCCACAGCCCCCCTCCCTGTTGTTGTTTTGGTAATACTTTTGTTGGCTTTGAAATTGGCCACCCCACCACCCCACACACAGATATATACATACATGTGTATATATATATATATATATATATATATATATATATATATATATATATATATTTATTTAGCTGCTCTTTTTGTTACTGTCTTAGTTTGCTGTTTTGCATGTTGTTATCTTTTTGGTTGCTCTTACTCTGCACTTATTACTGCTTGTTAGTAGCCTTCTAATTTACTGCCTCTTGCACTTGTTTTTAGTCATTTGTTAATTTAATTACAGTTATTTAAACTGTATTTGTCGTAATATTGCTACACAGACAGGTGTGTTAGCCTGCACTGCATTTGATGTGTATTTACTGCTGTTTTAGCTGCTTTTCTCTAAAAAAAAGAAAAAAAAATTCTGAGCTTGTTCACTGTCTTTCCTGTAACTAGCCTAGTCCAGATACAGACTTGCTGTATCCAGGACTGTTGGTAAGCTTCTGAGCCCCCCAAGCCTTTCTGTGTTGGAGGGAACCCTTCTAGCTTATCAGTGGGAGAAGTAAGCACTAGGTAGCCTATCTACCACAAGAGGAATGGGTTTTGGCCCAGAAATTGTAGTTTATTGACTATTTGGTCAGTTTTTCTATCTCTTTCAACTTTCTGGTTTAAAAGTCTGCATTTGCGTTTGTTCCCCACCTTTCCTGTAACTAGTTTAGTCCAGGTACATATTTGCTGTATCCAGGACTCTTTGTAAGCTTCTGAGCCCCCAAAGTGTTTCTGTGTCAGAAAGAAGTCTTCTAGCTTATCAGTGGGAGTGGTACGTACTAGGTAGCCTATCTACTACAAGAGGAGTGGGTTTTGGCCTAGAAATTGTAGTTTATTGACCATTTGGGCAGTTTTTCCATCTTTCAACTTTCTGGTTTAAAAGCCTGCATCTGCACTTGTTTCTAGCCTTTCCTGTAACTAGTCTAGTCCAGATACAGATTTCCTGTATCCAGGACTATTGGTAAGATTCTGAGCCACCCAAGCCTTTCTGTGTTGGAGGGTAGCCTTCTAGATTATCAGTGGGAGTGGTAAGCACTAGGTAGCCTATCTACCACAAGAGGAGTGGTTTCTGGCCCAGAAATTGTAGTTTATTGGCCGTTTGGGTAGTCTTCCATCTCTTTCAACTTTCTGGTTTAAAAGACTGCATTTTCACTTGTTTCCTGCCTTTCCTGTAACTAGCCTAGTCCAGGTACAGATTTGCTGTATCCAGGACTGTGTGTAAGCTTCTGAGCCCCCAAGCCTTTCTGTGTTGGAGGGAAACCTTATAGCTTGCCAGTGGGAGTGGTAAGTAATGGGTAGCCTATCTATCACAAGAGGTGTGGTTCCTGACCCAGAAATTGTAGCGTATTGGCTGTTTTTGCAGTTTTTTCCATCTCTTTCAACTTTCTGGTTTAAAAACCCACATTTGCACTTGTTTCCCACCTTTCCTGTAACTAGTCCAGTCCAAATACAGAGTTGCTGCATCCAGGACTATTGGTAAGCTTCTGAGCCCCCCCAAGCCTTCTGTGTTGGAAGGAAGCCTTCTAGCTTATCCGTGGGAGTGGTAAGCAATAGGTAGCCTATCTACCACAAGAGGAGTGGTTTTTGGCCCAGAAATTGTAGTTTATTGACCATTTGGGCAGTTTCCTCGATCTCTTTCAACTTTCTGGTTTAAAAGCCCACATCTGTGCTTGTTTCCCACCTTTCCTGTAACTAATTTAGTCCCAATACAGATTTGCTGTATCCAGGACTGTTTGTAAGCTTCTGAGCAGTGCCAAAGTCTGTTCTTAATTTTTCCCTTAGTTCTGCTAGTTCTCTCTTCTCCTGCATTTTTACTAGCTTGTTAGTTTAGCACTTTACCAGACTTCTTGTAGCAATTATTGTAGTACACAAAAGTGCTACCAGCACTAAACGTTCTACAAGGAAACAGCTCCAGTACTTATTAATGCCCACCCCTCCAGGCATGTCTAAAGGTCAGTTCCCTGTGCTTTCCCCTATTAACCTAGTGAACTTGGGCATCCTGAGTAAATGTAGCAACTGCCTCATGTACACTGACAACCCTGTCCTCTTACCCCCCAAGACTCAGACTTGTAAGAGATGCACTTATATATCCAAGTTGGAAGCCACGCACCCTCCAGCCAAGACCAGAATAGCTGGTCAAGAGGAGAAGGTCAACACTTGCACCACACCACATAGAACACATAGCCCTCCAGAACACACACCAGCATTGCCTTCACATAAAAACACAAACCACACACCCACCTTTGAGGAGGCTCTCAATAAAAATCTAACCGAACAGCAGAGACGTCCAAGACAGAAGTGCACTCGACCACCACAACACTAATCATGAGACACATAACTCTCCTAAACAGTGTGCCATTCAACCAAAAAAAACACCACGCCTCGCACGTACAGCATGCACGGCCAAACCATTAGTAGAAAAAACACAAACGGCCAGCATATATAGTCCAATGCTTTATTTTGCAGAGAACCAGGAACATAAAAATGTCCCAAACATAACTCCAACCCTCAGACCGGTTTCGGCAATATGCCTTCTTCAGTGAATAAAAAAACATGCCCAAACCTGAGCATCATACATATTTATATCCTGCATCAGTCATGCTTAACCAATGGTATAATCCAACCCCTTTGATACATATTCATGAGCCCAAAGAACTGCTTACAAAAGCCTATAGAGTCATATATGTAACAAAGGTAATAAACAATTGTAATTGCAAATGAAAAGGTATTAACAAATATGAATGTAGATACAATGAGTGCACGTCTTAAGATAATTATAAACAAATAATAAAGATAAACAAATAATAAAAATAAACAAAAGATGGTATAACAATGCCATACAAACATGACTCAACCTGGTCTAAACTCTGTCCACTAAACATAGACCAAATTATATATATTTCAAATTTAACAACCCAATCACTCCATATAAACATATATGTACATTTCTATATGTACCATATTAAAAAAGGAAAACCACATTGGTAGTCACAAGAAATATATATAGTGTGATGATTCAATTATAAATACAACCAAATTGTAACTTGAAAATTGAATGGAGCTTCTCATAGCCTTGTACCAATAGGACAAAAAGCTAAATGAAAAAATATTCATTATAAATGGTCATTTATACCAGGAGAAAACAAAGCTCCAAGATGAATAATCCAATATTTCTCTTTAAAGCTTAGTGTATTTTGCCATCCCTGTTGATGGCTTCTATCCTCTATAATCCTGTCAATGACAGTGAACATGAACCTGGCTGAAGGATGTTTAAGTGTATGTTGAAAAAGTGCATTAGTTGGCTTTTTGTTCCGTATGTCACTCCTGTGTTCCCCTATTCTAATACGTAGTGAACGTGAAGTTTTGCCTACATAAAAGGCTGAGCACTGACATGTCGCTAGGTATATCACCCAACTGCTGGAACAATTCCCAAAGATTCTCAGATCATAAACTTTACTGGTATTAGCACTGGTGAATTGTTTGGTTTTGTTTACCTGATTACACGATATACAATGCCCACACGGAAAGGTACCCAAAAGCTCATCCCCCATAATGGTGAGTTGTTTATATTTTGCTCCTCCACTATCCTGATGTTTGTAATGTGAAAAAAGAGAACCCAATGTTCTACCCCTTCTATAGGAAAATTGACATTTGTCACCCAACCTCTCTCTTAAAAAATCATTGGCCAATAGAATATTCCAATTGTCATTGAGAACATTCCTAATAACCTGATGATTCCTACCATATGTGGTAACAAATCTCAAAGTAGAATCGTGCATAGTGGGTGAGTGGTCCCTGTATTCCAGTAATTGACTTCTCTGCTGTTGACCCGACCAATTCCTGGCAGATAGAATATCAAATGGACGATATCCCCTTTCTAAAAATCTATTAGTTAGATCAATAGTAGCATCCTGATAATCCCTTGCAGAGGAGCTGATGCGTTTGATCCTCAAAAATTGGGATTTGGGAATATTTCGGACGGTGTGGCGTGGATGCATACTAGATGCATGGAGTAACGTATTATATTGTGGGTATTTATGGTGAATCTTCATACCAAGAGTGTTATCAGTATTTCTATAGACAGTAACATCAAGGAAGTCAATCTGATTCAAGTTGGATGTAACCGTAAATTCAATTCCCCATATGTTACTGTTAAGATATTCCATAAATTCACGTAAATACCCTGAATCCGCACGCCACACCATCCAGCAGTCGTCCAAGTACCTGCGCCATATATCCATTTCCACCATGTAGATATTGTGTGATGGATTATAAATAAGGCATTCCTCCAGGTAGGCCATGAATAGGTCAGCATAAATGGGTGCAAAAGATGCTCCCACAGCCATCCCCTGGAGTTGCCAATAACATTCCCCTTGAAAATACAGAATGTTTTTATTCAGTACATGTTCGGACATACAGATGATTAATGTATTGAAACCTGGTGGGTATAAGTCGGCTTTCTCTAACCAAAATTGTAAAGCTTGCAAGCCTGCCCAATGTGGTATACTGGTGTAAAGGGATCTAACATCGAGTGTGCACAATAACCACTGTGATTCAATTTGTGTATCCTGGATAATTTGTAAGAATTGTGTGGTATCTTGGATCCTGGCTCTCACATATTTCAATAGAGGTTTTAACTGCTGAGTTAGAAACGCCGATAGTGGTTCCATGAGTGAGCCGTGCCCTGAAACAATCGGTCTACCAGGTGGTGATGTAAGAATTTTATGTATTTTGGGAAGCAAGTATAATATTTGTTTGGATGGATCAGTGACTGTTAAATGTTGGTCTATACTGCGGGAGATGATACCCTCTTCAACAGCTCTGTCGATAAAGGCATCAATTTATTTTTTGAATTTAGGTGTGGGATCTATGCCCATAGACATATAACATCTAGTGTCAGATAACTGACGAAGGCCTTCCTGAATATAATAATCCATATCCAAAATGACCACCGCTCCACCCTTATCTGCTTGGAGTATAATAATCTTGTTATTTTCTTTGAGTTCCATCAGAGCCTTCTTTTCAGTAGAATTGATATTTTCTTGCAGAATCTGGGATTCAAAAGGTGGAAAATGGAGATCCCTTAGTACCGCTTGTTGAAATGTTGCTACATACTTATTCATAGGTGGCTGGAATGTTGATTTCTGAAATCTAAATTCAGTAGATCTTTCAACATTAGCTCTATTTGGATCTGAGAAAAATATCTTTAAATTAAGGCAGCGACAAAAATCCAACACATCTACTGCAGTTTGATATTGATCACAAAAGAAACTGGGTACAAATCCCAACCCTTTATTCAAAAGTCTTTGTTGATCCACAGTTAACACAGTATCAGAAAGATTAAGAACATTGTTACACTCTGTATCCCCTATTTCAACAGAACTTGGATCAAGCCATCTATTGAATCTGTGCCTATACCTTTTGGTATGTTTGCGCCCCCCTCTATGTTTGTTACCCCTTCTAAAGGGATGGCAGCATTAGTTAGTTTCTTGGCAGGTGATTCTACAGATGGTGTACCTTCACTATCGGTAAGAGAGGACTCATCACCTGAAGTACTGGTATATGACCTGTCATTATGTTTTAAAATAGACCTGGGCCTTTTCCTTGTCCCCCCCTGTTCACACTTGAACTAACATCCTTGAATCTAACTGATCTTTGTATTTCAAAAGGTCGTCCTCTACTATAGTCCAAAACATCCCTGTTGAATTTTTTTCACCTTTCTGTCCTTAGTTATTTTATCGTATGTTGTTAATTCTTTGGACAATTTGGTTACCATACTTTCATAATTGGTAGAAGATTCAAATTTTTTACATTCAATACTTAGATTCCTAACTTCTGAAATATTATTGTCAATGGCCCTTTCATAATAAGAAGCCAGTATCCTGACAAAGGCCATAGATCCATCTTGTACCGCTTGATTCCATTCCTCGGTCAACCTCTGTTCAGATCTGCTGACCATTGGTCTAAGTCTAATACGAAGACCTCTAGGAACCAAATTTTTATGCAAATACGCCTTGAATAACCTCAGATGCCAAATATTAGCCCGTAGCCCTTTAAGGCCCTTTTCCAAATTTGAAAACTCTGTTTGACATCCGTCTTGTATGTTAATGCTACTAACATTGGAGTTGCTGCTTGGGATAGAATCCAGACCAAATACTTTAATATCCTCCCGATCAGCACACAACCCCTCAAGAATGTTGTCCAGGTCCATAATATTAGTAAAGGTATACCAAATTGTCCAAAGAATAAATGTGACACCAAAAATAGCTTATATGAAGTAGCCAGGATAAAAATATTAATCAAATAGTAGAAAAAGCATAGTGAAAGCATAAACTGAGGTATAAGGACAAGAAAAAGGCCCAGCTATTATAGATCACAAAGGTAGGTAACACCTACTGACCAGAAATAGATATCAAGACAAGTCCTTATACTGTATGTTCAGATTTCCACACCGTATTGTTGCAATATTTGCCACCAGGCCAAAGAACCTAATCAGTTATAACATATCACTGGACTAACACCAGATGTGTATTCATATAGCCTATAGTTGATATATATAGGCCAAAATAAATATCAAATGACCAAAGGACCATTAGGATATCAATAATCCTTATACCAGCGAATCACTGTTGTGCCCACTGATCCTATATACCCCTTGTGTATGCAGTTAAATATGTTTGAGAGTCCGTTAGGCTATTCCTTAAACAGTGAATCAGAGCAGGACCAACACAGGTAGAACTAAAGATCCTGTTTAGATGTGCATTGATGTAACAAGGCTATTTCTCGAAAGACATATAGGCAAAATACAAAAGCCCTATGGCAATTGTAATATTTTAGTGGACCATAATGGTAAAGGCCCAGTTTAGAAAATGACTTGTACCAGCCAACTTTTCAATAAACATCAGCAAAAGTTATTCAAACCTGCATCAATGGTATATAACCAACTCCGGGTTTGTTAGTTATATAAAAAGTAATAAATCAATCGAATAGATTAATGAACAGACTAATGAATATTTCAATGAAAAAATGATAACATTACATTGTATTCATACTGTATTGAATCCTAGTCACATATCGATCCCAAAGTGGGATTCCTTATAGATAATCATGAACCTATAAATCCCCTTTAAGTACACCTTTAACCATTGAATTTATGGGAAACTTCCTTGTAACACATTATAGATGTTGTTAACATTCTGATGTATATCCCAAAGAATCAAAAAAATATATAAGCAAATGATGTTTAGAATCATTAAATATTGTGCACCATTCACTCAAAATGTCCCGGTCCACACGTCCAAAATGACTTTCCAAGAGTTAAATATCTCAATGACCATAAAAAAAGGCCATATAGACATAGGCGTTGAAAAACCTTGAATAACTTTCAAAAATATTATCCACAGTGGTACCAAACAGCTGTCTAAACCATTAATATTGACCCTAAAATGTACATCAATATAAAGAAGTGATCCGTAATTAGTCAAAACCAACCTACTAAGCACCTGACATATACATATATCTGTAAAATTATAAGAAAATTCCTAACAACATCTCATAACCGTTTATATTCATCTGTATACCCAAAAAGGAATTTAACATACAAATGCAGATAAGGAAATCCTATACAGTATGTAATGTATCATTAATGTCTCGGTCCCCCAAACGAACCATGGGTGGGTCCCATAGATATGTTGTTGATAGTACCACGATAGTCCATATAGGCCCAAAAAGAACGTGGCTGTTGAAAATCTTTAGCGACCCCCAAATATTATTGTCCACCAATAAAATAATGCCAAAATCCGTTCCAAAAAGGGAATTCCAGTTACCAAATATGTCTTCTGAAAAGTCTGCCCAAAACAAAATATACCACCAAATGTAATGATATCACCAGTACCTTCAAGACGCTGCTATAGACTCCCCATGTATCCATCCAAAAACGCCAACCACCAAAACATCCCAAATATTGGAATAGAAGCATAGATGTATCCACAGCAAAGCGACTGATGAGAAAACTTTATAAACCAAGTGAGGAGTCCTCTCCTACCGATAGCGAAGGCTAAAACGCCAACAGCGAGAACCAACAAGACCAGAAAAACACCACGCCTCGCACATACAGCATGCACGGCCAAACCATTAGTAGAAAAAACACAAACAGCCAGCATATATAGTCCAACGCTTTATTTTGCAGAGAACCAGGAACATAAAAATGTCCCAAACATAACTCCAACCCTCAGACCGGTTTCGGCAATATGCCTTCTTCAGTGAATAAAAAAACATGCCCAAACCTGAGCATCTTACATATTTATATCCTGCATCAGTCATGCTTAACCAATGGTATAATCCAACCCCTTTGATACATATTCATGAGCCCAAAGAACTGCTTACAAAAGCCTATAGAGTCATATACGTAACAAAGGTAATAAACAATTGTAATTGCAAATGCAAAAGTATTAACAAATATGAATGTAGATGCAATGAGTGCACGTCTTAAGATAATTATAAACAAATAATAAAGATAAACAAATAATAAAAATAAACAAAAGATGGTATAACAATGCCATACAAACATGACTCAACCTGGTCTAAACTCTGTTCACTAAACATAGACCAAATTATATATATTTCACCCACTATGCATGATTCTACTTTGAGATTTGTTACCACATATGGTAGGAATCATCAGGTTATTAGGAATGTTCTCAATGACAATTGGAATATTCTATTGGCCAATGATTTTTTAAGAGAGAGGTTGGGTGACAAATGTCAATTTTCCTATAGAAGGGGTAGAACATTGGGTTCTCTTTTTTCACATTACAAACATCAGGATAGTGGAGGAGCAAAATATAAACAACTCACCATTATGGGGGATGAGCTTTTGGGTACCTTTCCGTGTGGGCATTGTATATCGTGTAATCAGGTAAACAAAACCAAACAATTCACCAGTGCTAATACCAGTAAAGTTTATGATCTGAGAATCTTTGGGAATTGTTCCAGCAGTTGGGTGATATACCTAGCGACATGTCAGTGCTCAGCCTTTTATGTAGGCAAAACTTCACGTTCACTACGTATTAGAATAGGGGAACACAGGAGTGACATACGGAACAAAAAGCCAACTAATGCACATTTTCAACATACACTTAAACATCCTTCAGCCAGGTTCATGTTCACTGTCATTGACAGGATTATAGGGGATAGAAGCCATCAACAGGGATGGCAAAATACACTAAGCTTTAAAGAGAAATATTGGATTATTCATCTTGGAGCTTTGTTTTCTCCTGGTATAAATGACCATTTATAATGAATATTTTTTCATTTAGCTTTTTGTCCTATTGGTACAAGGCTATGAGAAGCTTCATTCAATTTTCATGTTACAATTTGGTTGTATTTATAATTGAATCATCACACTATATATATTTCTTGTGACTACCAATGTGGTTTTCCTTTTTTAATATGGTACATATAGAAATGTACATATATGTTTATATGGAGTGATTGGGTTGTTAAATTTGAAATATATATAATTTGGTCTATGTTTAGTGGACAGAGTTTAGACCAGGTTGAGTCATGTTTGTATGGCATTGTTATACCATCTTTTGTTTATTTTTATTATTTGTTTATCTTTATTATTTGTTTATAATTATCTTAAGACGTGCACTCATTGTATCTACATTCATATTTGTTAATACTTTTGCATTTGCAATTACAATTGTTTACTACCTTTGTTACATATATGACTCTATAGGCTTTTGTAAGCAGTTCTTTGGGCTCATGAATATGTATCAAAGGTATTGGATTATACCATTGGTTAAGCATGACTGATGCAGGATATAAATATGTATGATGCTCAGGTTTGGGCATGTTTTTTTATTCACTGAAGAAGGCATATTGCCGAAACCGGTCTGAGGGTTGGAGTTATGTTTGGGACATTTTTATATTCCTGGTTCTCTGCAAAATAAAGCGTTGGACTATATATGCTGGCCGTTTGTGTTTTTTCCATTCAACCAAAGCCACTGAGGCAAAACAGCATGCCCAACACACTAGTCATAGGTGACTCGATAGTGAGGCACACTGATGTCCCACTCACTAGGTTGAATAAGGAGAAAGTAACAATCAGCTGCCTGTCAGGCACCAGGATCCACCATATAACGCACACACTCAGGTCCCTCAACAGCAGGTACAAATATGACTCTGTCATTGTACATGTGGGTGTGAATGACCTGAGATGTACCTCCCTGGACTACATGAAAAGAGACATGGAGAAGCTCTCGGATTATGTAGCCCAGGCGGGTATGACCCTAACCCTGAGCAGTATCCTACCATCACCCAGAATTATACCACAGTACAAGCAGAAAATGATTGATTTCAACAATTGGCTAAGTTTCTGGTGTCATTCTAAGGGGATCCAGTATCTGTCTGCCTGGGATGGCATGACTGACAGACATCGATGCTTTGCCAGAGATGGCTTGCATCTGTCACCCCTGGGGTTCTGGATACTGGCCAAGGCTCTTGTCACCCCTATAGTGAATTTTAAAGGTGGTGTTCCAAAGACCAAATTACCACTGTAACAGCTACAAACAAATGCAATTTGAGGTTCATGCTGCTCAACACTAGAAGTCTAAATCTCAAAATGCACTCACTCGAAGTACTCTTAAAATGGAGAATATCAACATTTGTGCTGTAACAGAGACCTGGTTCAAGGCAGCAGAAAACACCCCTGCACTACCAGGCTACAACTCATTCCACACCTTTCGGCCCCAGAACTTGGATCGAAGCTCCAAAGGCAGTGGTGTCTCCATATTCATAAAGGATGCGCACACCTCCAGACTGGTAGCCCAACATAACGCATCTGAGATACTTCAGGTGCAGCTAACATTGGGTAAGACAGTATGGTTCTGACACCAGTCGTTGGTCTCAGCAATAGTCTGATATAGGTCACCAGCCATGTCCCAAGATTTGCACTCCACATTCCTAAGCACCCTGGAGAATATTAGGGTCCAACCTAACACTCTCATACTGGGCGACTTCAACTACCCCTCCATTAACTGGGAAAACTACTCATGTACCAATACACTTGCCCAACACTTTCTGGATTTCATTAATTCTGGACCAACTCGTTCTTACCCTCACTAGAGGTAGCAACATCCTTGACCTGGTCATTACTAACATAGGCGACCATTGCTCAACACCAATAGTCAACTCCTCCCTGGTTAGATCCTATCACAAGCTAATCACCTTGGAAATCCACATCCTTCCCACCCCTCAACAAAGGTAACCACCATGAAAAACTTCTCCAAAGCTAACTTTGGGATCCTAAAAACAGAGGTGGCTAACTTCATGGCACCCATACAGATGGAGAATAGTTGCATGACCGCCATATCATACACCAATGCACTGTACAAACACGTACACAAATGCATGGATCTCGCCATACCCACTAGAACTAAGACGCTCTCCTCAAAAAAAAAGGAAGCTGATTTGGTGGTCCCCTGCCATAAACAAACTCTACAACAGAAGGAGGAAACTGATGCGGAATAAGGTGAAGTCCCAAGACTGGAAAGACTCCCTTATCAGCCTCAGCAAAAGGTTGAGATCTATCATCAAATCCTCTAAAGCTAGCTATGAAAACAGAATTGCAGCATATAGTAAAGACAATCACAAGGCCTTCTATAGTTATGTAAAGAATCTCCATGGGAATACCCAGATTTGCTCTGACCTACTGCACAATGTTATCTCCTGCACCGAGCCAACAGATATTGCAAATATAATGGCAAACAGATTCAGTGCTAACTTTACCCCTCTCACCCCCACAAAGGACCAATCACAATACCAGTAGATTGCCAGGCACCTAGTATTACTGCTGCACAGGTTAAAACAGCACTGTCCAAGGCCAAGAATACAGCTTCTGTGGGACCTGACAGTATCCCTGGCTGTGTTCTACATGAACTACAGAGTGAACTGGCACCTCACCTGTGTGCCCTGTTTAATCACAGCCTCACCTCAGGCTTTGTCCCCACTGAATGGCGCACTGCTACAGTCATCCCTCTCCACAAAGGAGGAGCGACTACAGACCCTGGGAACTATCGCCCCATTAGTGTGATGAGTCTGATATGTAAAGCTATGGAACACATCATCATGGACCTAATAAACAAGGATATAGGGAATCTCCAATCTCTGGATCCTACACAGTTTGGTTTTGTGAAGGGTAGAGCATGCCTGCTCAACTTGGATGACTTCTTTGAGTCAGTCACCAGAGCTGTGGATGAAGGTAAGGTGGTTCATACAGCCTACCTTGATCTGGCCAAGGCCATTGATACCATTCCCCACTCAGGAATCATAGAAAAACTTACTAAGCTAGGCATCAACCCCTATATCACTAGGTGGGTTGCAAATTGGCTCACAGATAGAACCCACAGTGTGAAAGTAGCTGACTCCAAGTTAGACTGCCAACCAGTCATGAGTGGAGTCCTACAGGGTTCGGTGCTGGGTCCTCTCCTGTTTGGTATCTACTTTTCTGAAGTCCAGGCCAACACAAAGGGACTCTGGCTGACAAAGTTTGCAGATGATTGCAAGTTGGGAACTATTATTAACTCCCCACGTGATGCTGACATCCTACAGAAAGGCCTTAATGAGACCAACGACTGGTGTCAGAACCATGGCCTTAAGCTCAATGCCAAAAAATGTGTCTTCATCCCCTTTGGAAAAAACCTGGTTCCCTTGAATTACCACTGATGGTAGTCCACTGAACACAGAAGGCATTATAAGAGATCTGGGAACACAGGCTGACAGCAACCTCTCTTTTGACCACCACATTGTCACTGTGGTCAGAAAGTCCTTCTATGTGGCACATCTCATTACTAAGGGTTTTGCATCCAGGAAGAAGGAGGTCATTGTCTCCCTCTACTCTTCCCTCATTAGGCCAGTCATTGAGCACAATGCCCCATTTGGCATGTACCTCACTAGATACCTGCAGCAACTGGAGAGGCCACAAAAGTACCTCACAAAGAGGATCCTAGGCCTTAAACACTTGTCCGATATGGACAGACTCAAAAACTCCAACTATTCTCTGTCTCATATCGCCTACTTAGAGGCGATCTCTGCTTGACTTACAAAGCCATGTCTGACCCAGCTCTGTTAGAAATGCTACATCTAAAGAAATCACAATCCCTCTGCACCACATGCTCCAGAGACCGCAACCTCACTACCACAATCAACAGAACATGCTGGAGGGACAGGTTCATAACCCAGACACTTCCCATGCTATGGAATAGACTTCCCATACATGTCAAGCAGAGCACCTCACTGGCCCTCTTCAAGAGAAATCTTAATGAGTGGATGGGAAATAGAAAATTCACCCCGGGGATCACTCCAGTGGCTCTACTCGACAGAGGCACTGGGAACTAAGGTTGGGTGACACGATGTCAGGGTAATCCTATGGGCTAGGCTTGTAAAGGCTCCAGAGCTATTAGCCTAGTACACACCTATGAACCTATGAACCTAAGTGGCATGCAGAAAAGCCAGGTAAGGAGGAAATTATGTCACTTTTCTGGTAAAATGTTTTATTGCCGACACAAATACCCTGATTTCAAAAAGAAAGTTCTTGAATAACAAGTTATGAAAAAGAAGGCCATGATAACACTGTAAAATTTTATGCATTTGGAAAAATTGTCAGGATAAAAATAACAATTTTGAGAGGACAGGAAAAAAAAAAAACAGACACCTGCAAAAATAATGGGTGTACGTGACTTATGTCCTGCACTGGGTAATGGAAGAAGTGTAATAAGATACGCTGTTCAAATTGTGGAAAGGAAGCAGGTGCTAGTTACTTCTGAGAAACGATGTTGTATAGCTACATTAGCTTTAGATGAATATGGCCCCTCACGAAAGGGAAGAGCTGTCTCTGTAACTGTGGACATGGTCACTGTGCCAATGGTGGCCATTCACTGCTGTCATTTGCAGACTTCAGAGCAAAACATTTCAAACAAAACTATGATTTGACCACTGAAGTTATGACAGTGGGTGAGGGGCAGATGGGCTGTATTTTTGAGGTTATAATTGGGTATGTTGGTGCCTCTTAATAGGAATTGTACTGTTTGAGTGAGGCAGTTTGCATAAAGATCTGATTTGAGCAGTGAGAATATAACATTGGATGAGGAGCAGATAGTAGCTGTGTTTGAGGACAAGATTGAGTATGCTGGTGCCTCCAGCAGGGGATGACAATGTTTGGTCAAGGCCGTTCACATTGACAACCTCCAGGATGCATTCAGCATATTAGAAGAGATGGAAGAATAGTTAAAAGTTCTCCAGAACGATGGTGCTTGGATTAATCGGGACGGGAATGCTGCGGTAGCGTTGTCGCCTCACAGCAAGACGTTGTGCCATTCGATTCTCAGCTAGAGCGTCTTCTGTGTGGAGGCATGCGTGAATGGGTGTACCTTCGTTGAAGGTTGTGCGTCAGGGCTGGCAAACTCGGCACGTAAAAAATCTACTGCCAATTATTAGCGGACCAGAGTTCCGCTGTGGCGACCCCTAACCGGGAAAAGCCAAAAGACACAAACAAACTCTAGTTTATTAAGATATGTTTTATGATTTGAAGTTGACATGGATAGGGTTCTTTACTTGGCCAAGATATGGTACAAGGTCTTCTGATGTTAGTATACAAAGGAGTTCAAGGCCTGATTGATTAGTCTAGAGTTGATGGTGTTTTCAACAAAAATAGACATAACGGCCACCAGATGACTGGTAGGCAGACAAACTAGGTAATGAGGGAATGCTGTCACTAGTTTGAAACTAGGTTTCAGTGGCAACACAAGTACACTGATTTGACAAAGAAAGTCCATGCCAAACAAGTCCTGTAAAAGAAGTACTATGACAGCACTGCAAAAGTTCATGCTGCTGAGAAACTTGACTTAGTATGTATGAGAATTTCTTTGGGTAACAGGAGAAAGACATGCTGATCAGAGTTAGGAAAGGAAATAGCAGCTGTTTACTTCTGCATAACAACGCTGTGACAATGCACTAGGTCTACGTGAATCTGTTCCTTTGTAAAAAGGGAGAATTCTGCCTTTGTCTGTGGACAAGGCCACTGAGTGAAGGGTGAATATTTATTGCTGTCCTTTGCACATGCCTGAACAAAATGTCCCATATAAGATTGTGATGGAAATGGCTTAAACAAGTTTACCAGGTATTGCTTCTCTTTCAGGACTCAGATGATCTACCATGATCAAATGATCTTCTGCAAGGGAGGAGGTACAGACTAAGAGATATGGGAATGGCTAATGATCGCAGATGTTGGAAGACTCAACCAATAGGGATTGGGCATGGGAGTAAGTGCCTGAGTTCAGGAACAGGGATGCAGTTCATCCTGCTTCATGTATAACATTTGGAAGAGATATGTGGTCTAGCAAGTGGCATATGATGCAAGGATGGCTGCTACATCTTCACAGCTAACAGTGCCATCCGCTGACCTCCCTGTGCCTGTTTAACTGCTTCACTACTGAAGCCACACATTGTTGGGAAGTTCCCAGTATGTCCCTCAGGCTAAGGACTTCCGCCTCCTGGGAATGTTTTCCCAACAGCCATTAGTAAGTGCATTTGTTTCAACTTACTGAGTCAATTTTTGAGTGTGAGGCTGCTAGAAGAAATGCCTGCACGTCTTTTTCTCATTTTCTGTATTCTCTAGACAGCATATGACTGACCACAAGACATTCCCCATATGTTTCCTTTACACCTCAAACACATTCCCCAGCTGTTAACAAGCTTCTTCCAGGTGTCAGTGTCAAAGTGACTGAACCCCTAATCCCCCCACTCCCTGTAGAAGGAGAGATATTGCTGGCTCATGGTCCTTTCTCACTCAGCCATTGTTGTAGTGATGTGGACTTGCCACCATATAATGTTTCAGTCATGAAGGAACATGAATTTAGTATTTTGTATTACAAGAATAGAAGTTGCCTGTAATGTTTTTCTTTGTCCTAAATTCAGATTTAAATCTACAATTACAGTATCATTGTAAGTAGTGAGCAGCAGCACTAGAAAATAAATAAATGAACCAACACCAGAAAGTTGTTTAGCAGTCTGATAAAGTTTTTTTTTGCTTAGGATAACAGCACTAACTGGTGAGCTACTGGTGCATTTCAGTAATCTTGCCCCGTTTGTAAACAGCCATTGTAAAGTGTTGATTTACTTATTTCCTTTCTTTTATTGGCCTAGATTGTGTTCTGTCCTTTATTTTATGTATTATGTTTATAAATATGTGTATGTCAAGAGACATTAATGCTGATCTTTGCCTGCTTTTGCTGGAGGACGTTCAGATGCTCTGCTAACTGCAAGCTGAACTGCACATATGCTGTTGATATGCTGTTGTTGTATGGAACAAGGAAGCTTTACTTTTAATTCTCTCTGTGCTATCTCTAGTTCTTGGAATACCACACAAGGGTTTGGGAACTGTTACAAACAGGAGTTGCTTCAGAGGGTGCTGGTGCCTAGGGCTAGCTGCAGCAGCAGCTGGACAGACTAGTTAGACCAGTCTAGTAAACAGCTGACAAAGGGAAAATATGTATGCTGTAGAAACTAAGAATCTGAAAGATGCTGTTTAAGCTAAAGTGCTCAGGGATGTGTATGACAAAGGAAATGAGAGGAAAAACCTTAAGCTTTAAAACAATGTCTTAATTCTAATTATTTATTGACTTTTCTGCAGGACATATCCTTTCCAGACTTTTCACCCTCCTCATCTTTGACCACCAAACCTTCCTTCCCCGAAGCAGCTGTATTTGTTTCCTCATCTTGCCTAGTAGAACCACCTCACATCAGATGATGGAGGTTTCTCTACTGTCCTAAGCGAAATGCTGTTTTGCAACCCATACAAACAGGGTGTGTATGAGTTCCTTGCAGGCACCAGACAGCTGTGGTTTGTGAGTAGTTTTGATGTTTTTTTCCCTTATTCTACTGAATATCACCAGTGCTGGTGGATACCCATGTCTAGAGAAGCACTTTATATATGTTTAAGTGTGTGTGTGTGTGTGTGTGTGTGTGTGTGTGTGTGTGTGTGTGTGTGTGTGTGTGTGAGAGAGAGAGAGAGAGAGAGAGAGAGAGAGAGAGATTCTACATTTGTGCAGTGATTATTACTGCATAAACACAGCTTGACAAAACTACACGCATATCCCCAGACCGTACATACTGCACATCTATCCTCCAATGAGTGTTTACTTTGCAGAGGATCAGGCTATATCCCTTTACCTAGGATGGGAACACCTACATTTGTGACTCTTTCCCACTGTTTTCTGCCTGTTTCCCCTCAGCCAAGCCACTAATCAATCCTGGGCGACAGCAGAACTTTATTCCATTGTACCATGGAATTGACGTACAGACACATGCATTTAATTTACTACTTTTATAAAAATCCTACTTCCTTACACTTTGCATAATGCAGCTTGATTAATGTATTAGACTTAACATGGCCATTTTGTAACAATGTCCCTCTGGGCTGGAAGTAAAGGACTGACTTTTGTGCAGTGTATATCTATAGTTCCAAGTCAGTAATGTTTAACTAAAACTGTTTGAAAAGTCAGTGATAAAAACATTGCTTCAGTGGTGATGAACTTAAACAGGACTGTAAATTAAATGTACTTTTGATGAATAAACTGGGTAAACCTAGTACCTCTTGGGCAGCAGTTTTGTATCAAGTCCTGACTGAAGCATAAAGCATTTATTGTGTAGACATTTAACCTAACCTTTGAGGAGCTTCAAAAGTAACAGCAGCCACTAACAGCTGTAGTAACAAATAGTAAATGCACACTTGGTGATTTATTAAGAATGTTATCGATGGGAAAAGTTAATCTACTTCTGGTGTTGGAAAGTGTAGTGTGCATTGTCGAGCTTGGCTGGATTTCATGCCAGGAGACCAAAGAGTAAGTCAAATGAGATCACACAGTCTGTTAACAAAGCTACAGACAGGATCTATATAAGGATTTCCTGTAACAAGACTGTCATGTGACCATGATAAAAGTTTATCGCTATTTGTTATGAAAGGGAAGAAAAAGACCAAAGGTTAGTCTACTGAAAATGGTGTCTGCTATCCTGTAGATTGTATAACAATAAATAGTTTTCACTTAATTTAACCCCTGCTTACCTAGAACACATGCAGAAATGCAAACACATACATGCACATATGGGAGCACACACACACACACACACACACACACACACACACACACACACACACACACAAACACGCACACACGTACACACGCACACACGCACACATGCAGACACACACACACACACACACACACACACTGCTATTCAGCTTGTCCTGGTTACACCACCTGTCATCATTTACATCTTTGGTTTTCAGCACCTCTATTTTCACATTGTTCCATGGCTGGACTGTCTCTGTCAAAAAATAAAACAGTTCTGCTTGTCTCGATATTTTCAGTTTTGCTATGTTTATTTCCTCTAACAATTTAAGAATTATCTGAAAACACACAGTCGCTATGGCCCAAAGGTCTTCTCCAGAAACAAATGAAGTAGAATTGTAGATACAAACTGGAAGTCGACCACCACAATAAATGGATAAAATATATTTAATGTGAACAGATAAGCGCTTTCACGTGTACCAAGACACGCTTCTTCAGATCCTTACAACAGGCATCTTTAAAGTTCAAGTATATATACACATTTCTAAAACAATCAATTAACTCAATTAGTCTAATTTTAAGCATGTGGTTAAAATCATTCAATTAAACAGGCCAAGCACTGGCAGGTACTGTTGCTCATGTTACAAAGTAGGCAAAGTAAACAATTCCAGAATGAAAAAGATTAAGCAGTTACTTAATGAACAGATTTTCTTAGTTGAAACAGCGACAGCTGATCATAAAACCATGTATCCTAAAAACTTTTATTCAAGCAGTCCTAGTGACTAAAGTAAATATACATTCTAAAAAACTCTGTATCAAATATATCATATAAGTATATGATAGATGTGCAAAACCGCTGAGATAGAATGAAAACTACAATATCAACTTTTGTCAAGCAAGGGCATAGGATTGCTGCACTTTTATTTAAAACTCCTTATCTATTAAATGAACTATCAATAAAAGCAAAAACATAGCTTATATATGAGTCTAAAATTGTATAAATATAAATATAAATATGAATGTAAATATAACAATATGAAAATTCTGTACATGTATATATATATATATATATATATATATATATAAACAAACATAAAAAATATATATATAAAAATGTATACATATTAATAAAATCATGTATATGGCTTGCTTAATGATGAGCAACAGTGACAGATGAACACAGTGAACGTGAATGAAACCAAATGTAATCAAATACCTGGAAATGAATTGATTTCATGTGCTAACTAAATCTCATAAACAAAAACAAGTTTCAAATAGATTAAAACATGTAAACATTAGAATGAAAACCATAAAATGATACTTAGTATCTATAGAAGTACATAGCCATATACTTTCCAGATGTGTATGTAAAAAATGACAATCTATCAAAATGTAACAGGCTAAAACATCCTGGCAGGATATGCAAAGCAAATTGACCTTTCTTATGCTAACATTGTATGTATATCAGGAAAAATGCTGATCCAAGTCTGTATATAAAATATATAATGAAGAAGTGTAATCCAATAAATATATCTGTATACACAACCACTAAAATCAGACATAGTTAAAAGAATTATTTTGCACTACGTCCTTTTAAAGGAGCCCTTACACTGACATATTGATTGAGACCTGGCTCATAATGTGCTTTGAGTTTAAAAATCCAAGAGAGTTCCACTAACTCTAAATCATTGAAATTATCTCCATCTCTAGAATTGGGTAAAACTGTCTGTAGGATTCTAAATACAAATGAATGTGTTAAATTATTAACAATGTGTTTAGCCAAAGCACTTTTGGTGTCACATTTCCTAATGTCTAAAGCATGTTCCAGTATCCTCTCCCTCAAGGTCCTAGTAGTCATTCCTACATAGAACGCTGTACAACTCTGGCACGTAGCTAAATATATGAGATTCTTGCTTGCACATGTGCCATTGTGATGGGGTTCAAACCTGTAGTTCAACACTGGATGTTCAAACTCCTGGACTGTAGTAATCAAGGTACATGCACTACACTTATTACAAGGAAAAGTTCCTGACTTCACATTCTTGTTGATGCTTATGTTCTCATTAACATTATTCGACTCTATGCATAGGAGCCTACTGAGATTTTTACTGTTGCGAAACGTATATGATGGTGTGGAACCCACTATTATTGCTAGCTGTTGATCAGTCAAGAGGATGTGCCAATTGCTGAGAATAATCTCTTTAATGTGATGGATGTCACTAGTGTATCTAAGGTTAATTCTAACTCTGGAACTATCAAAGGGCTTCTTGCCCCGAAAACCAGACGTTCTTGTATGATTACCAATGAAAGCAGTCTGTTCATTGAATAGAACCTGATTCTTAACCTTCCTAACCTTTTCTTTGTCATAGCCTCTATCCAGAAAACATTGCTCTAAAAAATTGCTCAGTTTATTGAGTTCAACACTATTGTGACATAACCTCTTGATCCTAATGAATTGGCTTTTCATTATGCTATCGAACACGTATCTGGGGTGCATGCTGCTAAACTGGAGTAGGGTGTTTCTCCAACATTCCTTTCTGAAAATAGTTGTCTCAATCTTATGATTCATGTTCTTGTATAACCTCACATCTAAAAAGTCTATACTCTGTGGGTCATGACATATCATAAAACTCAGAAAGTCAGTAGTAGATTCTAACTGTTCTATAAAGACTAGAAGCTCAGATGTACTCCCATGCCAAAATAAAAGAACATCATCCACAAAGCGTTTATAGAGGCATAGACTCCTATGCATAGAGTCGAATAATGTTAATGAGAACATAAGCATCAACAAGAATGTGAAGTCAGGAACTTTTCCTTGTAATAAGTGTAGTGCATGTACCTTGATTACTACAGTCCAGGAGTTTGAACATCCAGTGTTGAACTACAGGTTTGAACCCCATCACAATGGCACATGTGCAAGCAAGAATCTCATATATTTAGCTACGTGCCAGAGTTGTACAGCGTTCTATGTAGGAATGACTACTAGGACCTTGAGGGAGAGGATACTGGAACATGCTTTAGACATTAGGAAATGTGACACCAAAAGTGCTTTGGCTGAACTCATTGTTAATAATTTAACACATTCATTTGTATTTAGAATCCTACAGGCAGTTTTACCCAATTCTAGAGATGGAGATAATTTCAATGATTTAGAGTTAGTGGAACTCTCTTGGATTTTTAAACTCAAAGCACATTATGAGCCAGGTCTCAATCAATATGTCAGTGTAAGGGCTCCTTTAAAAGGACGTAGTGCAAAATAATTCTTTTAACTATGTCTGATTTTAGTGGTTGTGTATACAGATATATTTATTGGATTACACTTCTTCATTATATATTTTATATACAGACTTGGATCAGCATTTTTCCTGATATACATACAATGTTAGCATAAGAAAGGTCAATTTGCTTTGCATATCCTGCCAGGATGTTTTAGCCTGTTACATTTTGATAGATTGTCATTTTTTACATACACATCTGGAAAGTATATGGCTATGTACTTCTATAGATACTAAGTATCATTTTATGGTTTTCATTCTAATGTTTACATGTTTTAATCTATTTGAAACTTGTTTTTGTTTATGAGATTTAGTTAGCACATGAAATCAATTCATTTCCAGGTATTTGATTACATTTGGTTTCATTCACGTTCACTGTGTTCATCTGTCACTGTTGCTCATCATTAAGCAAGCCATATACATGATTTTATTAATATGTATACATTTTTATATATATATTTTTTATGTTTGTTTATATATATATATATATATACATGTACAGAATTTTCATATTGTTATATTTACATTCATATTTATATTTATATTTATACAATTTTAGACTCATATATAAGCTATGTTTTTGCTTTTATTGATAGTTCATTTAATAGATAAGGAGTTTTAAATAAAAGTGCAGCAATCCTATGCCCTTGCTTGACAAAAGTTGATATTGTAGTTTTCATTCTATCTCAGCGGTTTTGCACATCTATCATATACTTATATGATATATTTGATACAGAGTTTTTTAGAATGTATATTTACTTTAGTCACTAGGACTGCTTGAATAAAAGTTTTTAGGATACATGGTTTTATGATCAGCTGTCGCTGTTTCAACTAAGAAAATCTGTTCATTAAGTAACTGCTTAATCTTTTTCATTCTGGAATTGTTTACTTTGCCTACTTTGTAACATGAGCAACAGTACCTGCCAGTGCTTGGCCTGTTTAATTGAATGATTTTAACCACATGCTTAAAATTAGACTAATTGAGTTAATTGATTGTTTTAGAAATGTGTATATATACTTGAACTTTAAAGATGCCTGTTGTAAGGATCTGAAGAAGCGTGTCTTGGTACACGTGAAAGCGCTTATCTGTTCACATTAAATATATTTTATCCATTTATTGTGGTGGTCGACTTCCAGTTTGTATCTACAATTTAAGAATTATGCTAGCAAATGAGACAGAAAATCAACTTACTGAGCAGTTAATGAGTTTCTTCATTTAAAGCTCGTACTGAGTCTGTGAGTTGCATACTGTGCATTGCTTAATGCATGAGAAAGAAGCTTATTGTTTATCATATGGCAAGATTTCCAACCTGTTGCCTGTGATTTTATTATCACTATATATGCATAACCATTTCCTTATGTCTTCTGTCATGAATTGTGTGAACATGCTTCCTCTATAGTCTCCAGACCAGTATAAGAATTGTGGCACCAGAATATAAGAGATGGCGAGGGCATGCCTTCAGGGATGGATAAAATTCACAGACCTCTGGCAAATAAAAGAAGTTGTCAAATATGTGATGGTTTAAGATGGTACTCACAATGACTAATTGAACTGTCACAGAACTATCCATCATGGACAAATTCTGGATGGTTTTGATAGAACCCGATGGTGTGAAACACTAAAAGATCATAGGGTGGTAGGACATCATGATAGCTTAATCTGTACTTATTATTATGTAACGAGGTGCATTAGGAGGGGGCCTTTTCTACAGGAAGATGGATGGGAATGTTGCAGTTAAATCGCTATCATGCATATGCACAGCTATGATATTACTTCAACTCTGGACAGCATATCGTAGAAGTTGAACAGGCAGGGACTGAATTATCTAAAGCTTTAACACATCTAAAACAAGTCAGGAAGGCTGAGTGATCCTAAAACATATGTGGAAAAACAGTAAAAGAAAACATATTTAAAAGAGTCATATAAGGTTGTTCCATGTATTAAGAACATCTAGGCAGAGAATTTTTCAGATGATGATGATGTGCACTAGGACATCAGAAAACACCAAATTAAATAAAATATATTTAACAAACCTAAGTTTAGATCTGTAACAGTGAAACCAGGTAATCATCACAGAAGTGACTATTGTAAAATGAATTGATTGAAAACAAACTCGCAACAACATATTAATTACAGATCAATTAAAAATAATTAGAAAACATAAAACATGGCTGTATGAAAGTGATAGAGATTAAGGGGCCTCTTGAATTGCTCCACTGACAGTTCATGCCATAACAAGTAAGGTAGCAAATTCCTAGGTAAATAGGAAGGTAAGCAAAGGAATTTGAACCCAAATGTTTGGAAAAGTAAAGTTGGATCTAGATGTCAGACAGGGCATCAGCATCTCCTTAATGTTAGGAGGCTTATAGGCAAGATCCCAGAAATATGACCTCTGGAGGCCACAAGAAGCCAGTGCAGACACTGCAGTAAATGTGCAGTTTGAGAGAACTGGCTGGCTACTATTAATAAATATACTGCAGCATTCTCCACTGTGTGAGTGACCCAGATCCCCATGTTTCAACCATAGGACATTAGAGTAGCCCAGGTGTCAAGTGAGCAGATCCCATGTAATCTTAAACACATCCTCTGATGGAATTAGGTGGTTAATGTGGTTAATATTCTCATACAAAAAAAGGAAGACTTAACAATAGCAGACTCTTGCTGTTTGTATTTAAGCTGCTCGTCAAGGCTCCCACCCAGACTCTGCACATGAGGCACAAGATCCAGGCTATTCCTGAAAAGCCTAGGAGCTGGGAAGAGCCCGAAGGTCACATATAGTATTTATCACCATCTTTCTTGATGGCAACCAGGCTCTCTTGTAATGTAGCCAAGGCAGATACATTCCAAAGGACTACTGCGGAAGTCCATTTGGGCATGAAGGAGCATCTGGTATCATTTTATTTGGATTATTATCATACCTACTACCAGAGACTTTGGACTTATATTTGGACTATTTTATGCTTATTCATTCTTTAGTCCAGTGTTTGATTCAGTTTTACTTTTACTGAGTATTTTGAGAGACTGTACTTTGCAGGTTAACTGCAGCATGCTTGGATATTTTGGCCAATGGTTTGGAGGTGCATACTGTCATTGCTGGTTTGGTTTTTATTGCTCCTGCTGTTCTGTTTTTTTTGGAATTACCTTTGGGTTTGCTGGTTTACGTTTTTGAATATGCCTGTGTGTTTTGATTTCTCGTCAGTGTTCTGCATCCCATCCACTTGGAAGCCCTTGATTCGATGTAAATCTTGCTCTGCTGCAGTTTACTCTGCCGGCTTTACTTCACTGCTGCATTGTTATTGAGATTGTTCCTGGACACATTGGTCCCTCAGTATGAAGACTGTGTCGTTTCCATGATTGTTAAAGGGCTTAGAATTTGTTTTGGAAAGAAGTCTGTAAAGATTTTTATTACCCTGCTTGAGATATCAAAGGGACTGCAGTGCTTTGAAGCTCCAGCTTCATGAACGTTTTGTTCTACTTATAATTATTTGTTTAGTTGTTCATGTGTTTTTTTTTTGTCTGTGTTAGTAGCTAAAGTTAATAACACAATTTTTCTGTTTTACAATTTGCATTTACTGGCTATCCATTTTTCTGTATTCTGTGATCACTTGTGAAGTACTCAGTGCATAAACACTTAAATAAACCTGAACGTGAAAAGTGAGGTATCATTGAGTATCTCCTGCCTAATGATATTTAAACCACTACTTTGAATGAACTGAAATAGTGTAATCATATGCAATGTGAACAGCACCAGACTTAGAATGGAAGCCTGCAGAACCCCAGGGTGGCTGAAAGAAGAATTAAACCCAGAGAAGATCCTGTCCTTAAACCACAAGATTAAAAAGCAAAAATGTCAAGAGCTGAGGAGGATAAACCACAGCAGGTGTGCAGGAGATTCAGCAATATCCTGTTTATCACTATCAGATGCAGCTAAGGAGGGTCGACATTAAATTGGTCTCTCACCACTACGAGATCATTAATGATTTTGAGCCAACTCAGCTTTTACCTAAATTATAAGTGACTCTTTGGATACAGATGCACTCCAGTCATGAAAATGTTATTATCATATAGCCAGCCTCTAGTGCTTATCAAAAAAATCCTCCATTTAACTTAATGACCAACAAATATATCTGCTGAATAAGCCTATTACCCTGATAGAAGTTAAAGAAGCTTTAAAAAGGGGGAAATGGTAAAGCACCAGGGTTAGATGGCTTAAATATGGAATTATGTAGTCTGAGTCCATTAAGTATTTTAGAATTAATGAGTGACATTTTCAGGATAATTCAGAGTGACAGTATAATTCCTCCTTCATCGAAATTTTCTGTAATGTCACCTGTACTTAAAGAAAGGATAATAAGTCAGTTTCCTCATATAGACCTATTTCATTATTAAATGTAGACTATAACATTTTTACTTCCATTTTCTCTACAAGATTAAGAGATGTAGTAGGTAAATTAGTTAATAAAGATCAAACAGGATTTATTGTCAATAGATTAATGTATGATAATATAAAAGGGTAGCAACTATCTTAGATTTAGCAAAAGGAATGAACAAAAAATTGATGCTAATTAGCTTAGATATAGAGAGAGCTTTTGATTCTGTAGATTGGAAGTACTTGCATAAACTTTAGAAGCATTTGCATTTCCAGAACAGTTTATTAGAATATTTAAAAAAAACTGTATAGAGACTCCAAAGCATTTCCAGAACAGTTTATTGGAATATTAAAAAACTTGTATAGAGACTCCAAAGCATATGTTAAAACTGGATCTTACATTTCTCAAGGATTTACTTTAAATAAAGGCAGAAAGCACGGGTGTCCCTTGTCCTCTCTAATATTTGCATTAGTTATCAAACCCTTAGCTAATAGTATAAGAAGCAATGAAAAACTGATGGATTCTCAACACAGATTGTTGATCTAAAATACAGCTTTTTGCAGATGATATTTAACTAACTATAGGGATTTAAATTATTCTATTGAAGAAATAGATGAGGAAACTGAAAAGTTTCAAGAAGTATCACTGCTGAAATTTAGTAATAAAACCGAAACTTCAGTGTTAAATTAATCACTAGATACTACGTTTAAGGATAAATATAAATATAATTGAAAAGGAAAAAAATTAAAATATTTAGGAATAAAAAATCTATCAAGATGTGAGTAAGGTTATTAATAATAAGTTTGATAAAGTAATTGAAAAAGTGTTACTTCTTATTAAAAAATGGAATTATTTTTTTTTTACTTTTGAGGATAGGTTAGTACTTATTAAAATTATTATATTACCCAAGAGTGTATATATATATATATATATATATATATATATATATATATATATATGGATTCACTTTATAACCTCGAAATGCTGAAATATCGAATTTCAGTATCTCGAGACTATAAAACCGAATCCACAAAACACCGACAAACAAAAACCGCGAAACCACATAACCGAAAACACCGCACACACTACACTAAACATACAACACAACACCCACATCACAACATAAACAAAAAAACAGCACACATACACAACTCACACACACATAAGCAGGGGGGCAAGTCCCCCTAAACCCCCCATGTGGGGGGCTGCGCCCCCCACACCCCCCTACTAATATATACTAACTCCGAGATCGCACAAACACAACACAAAGCTCACTCACACGCACATTCTCCAATCCCTCACACACACTCTAACTCCCACTCAAAACCCTTACAAAACACTCACTTACCTGACATAACACCTACATCCAAACAGGCACCGCGCACCAACAAAACACAAACCCGGACATTACATAGCGCAACTTCATAACTGCAAATTCGACATATTTTCGACATACGTCAAATTCGCGATTATGAACGTTCGCTATTTTTAACATTCGACTTTATAGCTTCGAGATACTGAAATTCGACATTTCAGTATTTCGATGTTATAACGTGAACCTATATATATATATATATATATATATATATATATATATATATATATATATATATATATATATATATTGCATTCAGTAGCTTTAATACCTGACAAAAAAAACTTTAAAATAATGGAAAATGTTAACTTCATTCTTATATTATCCTAAAAAGTCGAGAATTGCTTATAGAAATCATATAAGATTATTTTAGTATGGTGGTATTAGCTTCACAGCAGGGGCGGCTCGTGCCATCGGACTGCCAGACTGCAGCCCCTCAGAAAAAAAAGGAAAAAAGAAAAAAAGTACTAGTCTCTTTATTTTTACTGTCTGTCTTCTTTCATTTCATCTCTCTGTCAGCCGGCTGCTTGCTTTATGCCGACTGACAAGCATGCGCACTGTCGAATTCCGGGTTGCGGCAGTTTTAAAAAAATATGTTTTTTTTTTCTCTTTCTACTTGGAGCTGCAGTCCAGAAGGCCAATTAAGGCATCAGGGTGATGCCCAGCAGTCTATGTGGTTCCAAACCGCATAGAATTGGAAGGGGTTCGGACTGCCATGTCCGCAGGCACATACATGACGTGGATGAGCTAAATGGCTGCTGATTGGTTCTCGCTCTCTTCCTGGGCTTTATGTGCTGGGAAAAGAGTGAGAAGCAAACAGTTGCAGCCAGTTTTGGTTGCGGACTTGAGCTTCGAGGATTTATTTGACTGGACTAAGACTAAGTGCTGGCTTTTTTTATTGCTTGGCGTTGGCGGCCTATTTCGTTCGCTGGCTGAAAGAAGTACTTTCTTTTCTTCTTTCTCTTGGTATGTAAACTATGTGTATTCAATATTGTCAGACTCAGTTAGATAGATGGTAGATCTGCCGTGTCCTTATGTTATTTATTGTTTTATTATTCTGTGTTTTAGTTGTTTTATATGTAATCTGCAAGCTGACATGAATTACTATATGTGGAAAGTTAAACATTCAATGTTTGACATATCTTCCATGAGTTATTTAACACTGTGTGTGAAATTCAATGGAAATTATACCATATTCTGACATGTTTGCTTTAATAATGCATCAATGGACTTGGCAGGGCCAATATAAATGTCCAAATATGAGTACATGGGATAAAAGGGAAAAAAACACACAATAAAGAAATGGGTAATATGCAGACATCCTGAGATGTACAGCTTTAGTTGTTCATGCATTTTTGAATATACGCAATAGTTGCATGTTCATGGTACTGTCCCACAAATAATAACCTCATCATTAGGAAGCAATGTGCCATGTGCAAGCTGATAAATTACTATGCATGTGTGATGAAACACTCAAAAATACATTAATTTTCTTGAGGATTTGAAGCTTGTCTGGGGGGGGGGGGTATTAAAAGAGAACAGTGAACATGGTTTGTATCATAAACATATCAGAGATATACATGTTCGGTTGTTTCAACAGTTATGACCAATAAATTCATGCCTGCATAAATATCATCAAGGTTGGGTGAACCACATGTCTGCAAATGATCTCATCTGAAAACAACATTCAGGCAATCAAATTTGGCAGTAATAATCTGCATGTATCCTGCACAGATTCTTATATTTTGAGCATTTGTCTGGAAATATTATTAAAAATAAGTGTCTATGTTTTCCATATTGTTCCAAATGTACCCAAACTGCACTGCAGAATGGTGTTGTGTCTTATGTCATTGGAATGTCATAACAAGTTGAAAATGTCTTTGTGATCGTGTGCATCTGTCTTGTCAGACTATGGAGATATAACAGTTTTGTATGAACACACTCATTAGAAGAGTTAGTAAAAATATGCATCTTTTCAGTTAGTTTTAAATACAAAATTAGTGTCACTTGCTGTAGCTTTGAAATTGCAATTAGTATATAGACTGATGTTTCATGGGCAAAACTGCTGTTTTGTGCTTTTTTAATCACCTATCATTTTCAAAGTATACAGATTTACCTGAAGTATGCTTTCTGTGTGTGATTTTGGGAAAAAAAAAACTCTAAGGATGCAAAAAATATGTTATTATCAAAGCCTTCAGGAAGCAAAAATCTTGGTTAGCCACTGCTGCTTAAGGTTCAAAGAGTTAAGAATTTAAACTTGAAAAGTATGAGGTCACAAAGGCATGTGTTAACTCATTCACACGTACTACAGCTGGTTAATGTGATGTCAAGTAAGTTCCTGACATCTGGCAGGCTGAATATCCATTGCCTTAAGCTAAGTTACATTTACATTTAAATATAGCAAAGATTTTTTTAATTAAGTAAAACAGCTTTATGCGTTATGGTTTTAAGTTAAACTATTTTTTCACATTTATGCTTGCTTAAATACAGCATTTAAGATTACAAATTCAGTGCCATGATTAAGCTGCATTTTGACAATAGCAGTGTATAGTATATCTTCTAAGCACTGTAGGCTTGAAGGAGATAAAATCCATAGAACCAGCACTACAGGTGTTAAAGTATGTATGAGTTAAAATGAAGATATTTTCCTAGTGATAGGTTAGACACAAAATCTAATCTTATCATGACACTCATTCATTGTTATGAAATACAAAAACCACTGTTTCCAAGGTATGTATATATTTTACTGAGTATATCCTGGCTCCAGCAAATGTAATTGCCCAGGACAGGGTTCCCATGTCAACAGAGAGTGTGTGTGTGTGTGTGTGTGTGTGTGTGTGTGTGTGTGTGTGTGTGTGTGTGTGTGTGTGTGTGTATATATATATATATATATATATATATATATATATGTAAAATTGTTCCTTATAGCAAGGCCTGCTCCATTTTACCCTAGTTCTCATCACCTCACTGTATCTGATCTTTGCTAAGTATGTAACAGCATACTACCATTTGACAGTTTCTGCCCATCAGTTCTTTAAGTGATTGTTTAATTCATGCTTCATCTTTACACCTGTGTAATTGAATCACTTATGTATTCAAATGTATTAATTCTAACAAATAAAATTAATATCAGTTCAGAACATTACTGACTGTTTCATAGGGATGAGCCTGTGTTGTGACACTGAAGAAATTTGTTTCATTAAAGCTTCCACCCTTAATAAGGTTATTAATGTTAATGTAATTGATTTGCTTTTTTACCTGCATGGTGCTTAAAAGTCAAGGCAATGAAACAGTGGACAGAAGCAAGAAATGCAATATTATAAATGGCAGGTTCCATTTTTACAAGGTCAGTGAAAGGAGATACACTAGGAAATGCAATAGTTGTTCATTACTACAACCAATGTAAGCAGGATGTGATTATCTGGCCCAGTGCTAGAAAAGCTAGGCAGGGAGAGAAAGGAGTAAATGTGAGGGACCCATGCACTTCTCCCCCGGGAGTGTGGAGAGGGAAGCAGATGCATTGAGAGTTTGAGACCACGCTTTTATTTGTTATATGATTTTTGTGGCAGTGCATATATAGTTTGTTTTGTAAACTGTTTCCATTTTGGTCCAGTGAGTTTAGGAATTAAGTTGGGTGGAAGAAATTTAGCTTTCAGAACTTGAAGCACATGTATTAGGGTTCCTGGTTGTGCCTTTGGGATTGCAGGGTCTAGTACGTGCTTGTAACATGGCTGTATTCTTAAATGGAGTCTCTTTAGTCAAGATTATGAGTGGTATTCATAGTCCAAGTATTTGCATTTGTGCAGCAGTCATCTGCAAATAGCACAGCTATGCCTGTATGCAAATATAATGAGTGCAAGCTATTTGTGATGACTATGGCGGAGCAAAAACATATGTGAAGAAATCCTTACTTTTGTAAAATGCTTAAAGTAGAAAATATTGTTTTTTTATTTGAAACTACTATGTTAAAATGTAAAGTCTCAATTGATTTGGGACTTTTGCTTTGAGCAAGCCCACTAGAAGTACTGGCATGCAGTTAAGGCAAGTGACACACAGCATAATTATTTATAATGAGTTTTAAGATTGCCAGACTTCAAACGTGCACAGAATAATGGTGATAATTCCACAAAGTGTTTCATAGTCTTTTATTTTACAACTATTATCTTATGGCAAAAGGACTATTGTGGCCTAGAGTGGTGTCTACTCAAGCAAAGCATAGATATGTCATTATGGATACTTTGCTTTTGCTATAAGTTGTTGATATTAAAGATATTTGTGCTAGTATACTTATCGGAAAAAAAAATTCTGTGGCATGACTTTTGAACATACCATTGATGTACTGGCATGCAGTTAAGGCAAGTGACACACAGCATAATTATTTATAATGAGTTTTAAGATTGCCAGACTTCAAACGTGCACAGAATAATGGTGATAATTCCACAAAGTGTTTCATAGTCTTTTATTTTACAACTATTATCTTATGGCAAAAGGACTATTGTGGCCTAGAGTGGTGTCTACTCAAGCAAAGCATAGATATGTCATTATGGATACTTTGCTTTTGCTATAAGTTGTTGATATTAAAGATATTTGTGCTAGTATACTTATCGGAAAAAAAAAATTCTGTGGCATGACTTTTGAACATACCATTGATGTAGAGACTTTTTTTTGAACAATTGTGAAATGAAAACATGTTAACCCTCAGAGTAATTATGTTTTCTGTGGTCTGAATATGTCACATGAGGTGTTTCTACTTGATTTATTTATTGGCATTTGATGACCGGTGGAGGCCTGTCTGGGCAATAGCCCTTTTACTGCAGATGGCTGGGGAGAAAAACTCCAAAGTCTTTTAATTAAAAATTTTTAAACAATAATATACCAGAAATCATTAAAAAAATAAACAAAAATATAACATTGCAGCACTATGTATACCTCTGACAAATGACATGTGGGATAACAATACAGATTTCGATACAGGATTGGTCGAGGCCCGGGTTAACAATGACCACCAGTACTGTTAGCCAACAGGGTGCTGGCAGAAATTGGGGGGGAGGCAACTGTTGGCTCTAGAAGAGGGGGAAGGCATGCCCAAAGGCGAGATTGTGTTGATTTGGACATATGCTGAGGAGGGATGCTGGGTATATTGGGAGAAGGATGCTAAGGATGGAGCTGTCAGGGAAGAAAAGAGGAAGGACTCGTAAGGTTAGATTCATGGATGTGGTAGAGGAAGTGATGTGGTGACAGAGCAAGATGCAGAGGACAGGAAGAAATGGAAACAGATCTGATGTGGCAAACCCCTAACAGGAACAACTGAAAGAGACTACAAGCACTTATTTGGAACCAGGTGGGGGTCACGTGAATAGTATTTGCTTGGGGAAACTTTAAACTGTCCCTTTTGAGCATCCATAAAAAAGGGGGGGGGGATCCAGTATGACCTGATGTGTTCCAGACCACAGCTTCTCCTCAGGTGCAGAAATGGAGTATGAAGTACTGTTTGCAGTATACCACAGAGGTAAGTGTTCAACCCAATGTGTGTATGTATGTAACAATGTGTGTTGTGTAGAGTATTCAGCATGCGCCATACTGACTGAGCATTTATTTCATGTAAATAAGTATGTCCAGCATTGATCCCATTGCACCATAGCTCCACCCCCTTTTTAGTTGACCACACCCCATTCCTGTTGGCCCCACCCATTCAGCTGTCTCCTGCAGCCCCCCTTTGATTTGAAGTCACCAGCCGCCACTGCTTCCCAGATGCAGAATCTTACTGTGTTGCTCTAAGTTTTTAACTCTGTTATACTCTGGATAGACTCAACTTGCACTAGTCAATGGAAAATCATCCAGGAGCAGATTATACTAAATTCTTATAAGTTTATTAAGTATGATAAATTAGAAATATGTAATAATCCTTTCATCTGGTTAACAAAATTTATCTCAGAAGGAAATTCATTGCAGTCTTTAGACTTTGCATATATTAAATTGTTTCTTAAAACATTTAAGAAGTGTATTTTTAAAACTCCATTAATATCAAAATAGAAATGTTTGTGTTTTTCCATTGCACACATCTCTAGATTTAAGAAAACTAAGAACAACATAAAAATGAATTTACTAAAAAAGAATAGATTAGTTTTATGGTCTGATTGCTTTGAAAAAGGAAAAACTAAGTCCCCAGAAGATCTAATGAAAGAATGTAAGTTGGATGAATCTGCTAACCAGTTAATATTATCAATTAGTAAGAAATTAAATGAATTTGTGGACAATATGAGTGAAGAAGAACATAACACTATTCCCCCATTAAATGAACATATGAATGCTACTTGCGAAGGTAGATTGACCTATAAAGGAAGCCTGTCCAAGTTAATAATAATAAAAATGATTTTTGATACAAAATTTTGGTACTTTTTAGACAGTAGTGGATTGAGTGACTCAATAGATGGTTAAGCAGTGCTTGCTTGGGCAGTCCACTTCAGTCAGAGCTTTAGGAGGGACCCCATTCCAAATGTTTTTGGCCAGAGTTTACCTTCACTGGGAGATTGGAAAGGAAGGAAGCAAGTAGGTCTGTTTGAGGATATCTCCACAGATGTCTTGATAGGGAGTGATTTTGATAATGCAGGACCTTGTGTGCATGCAGTGACATGTAGTCAGGCTTGAAAACAGGCATGTGGGTCTAGTAGCCTGGGGGAGACCAAGACAGACCCCACACCTGAAGCCAGGGCTGGTGAGGTGGCTATTTCAGGGAGGGAGCTACCCTGTAACAGTGAGCCTGAAGGTAAGCCACAGGTGCTGGTAGATACTGATGTTCCCTTGGACAGAGTGACTGCAAGGGCAGAGGTGAGTGGTAGTATCCAGGCTGACAGAGAGGCACCACTGTCAGAGGATACCAGACTTCCTGAGGAAAGGGTACTGGGATGGGTCATAAAGATTGAGTTGAGACTGGCTCAGCTCTGGGACCCTACATTAAGAAACTTGAGGGAAGTAGCTAAGGAAGCATCTGATTCTCAAGGAAAAGGGGAGTCTGTATACTGGAACAAAGGGTTACTGTATAGAGAGTGGACCCCTTGGGGAGAGCTAGAGGATGAACTAATACAGCAGTTGGTAGGTAGAGCCTACCATCTGGTACTTCTTGCCACATCCCATGACATTCCTTTTGCAGGTCATATGGGCATAAAGTGTACCAAGAGACATATTATGCAGAACTTTTATTGGCCTGGGATTGCAAGGGATGTAACAGGGTACTGCAGGACCTGTGAGCAGTGCCAAAAAGTAGGCAAGGCAGGAGACAAAGTCAAAGCTCCTTTGATGCCTTTGCTTGTAATTGAGGAGCCATTTCAGGGGGTAGCTGTGAATACCGTGGGGCCTCTGAGTACCCTAAGTTCCACAGGGAAGAAGTATATCCTGGTGTAGTAGATTATGTTACTAGATATCCTGAGGCGGTGGCTCTGTCCTCCACTGAGGCACAGAAGGTGGCAAATGCTTTGTTAGAGATTTTCAGCAGGGTAGGCTTCCTGACAGAAATACTAACTGACAGAGGTGACAATTCCATGTCAGACCTGCTGGATTGTCTGTGGAAGTGCTGTGGGGTGAAACACCTATAGACCACCCCTACCATCCCCAGACTATTGGTTTTGTGGAGAGGTTAAATTCTACACTAATTCAAATTCATTATAGTGTTCAGGTTTCTTTGTGTACTTGTTGCCAAGATCTCCCTCTCTGTATCTACCTCTTGATATCGTTCCTCTCCAGAATAGCAACTTCCACTGCCCCTGTTATATCTAAGCTATCCACTGTCATACTATATCTAATCTATTCTACACGTGTACCTCACACTAACCCTCACTTTCTACTCTTGACTTTTCACCATCTCCTTAGTGATTTCACTGCCTCTCGCATTCTCTTCCCCCCTTTTTTGTTTTTTTGTCTCCCACTATTTCTGCTATCTCACTTTCTGAGTCCATATTTTCACACTCATTAAGCAAGTTCATAATTTTCTTTCTTTTATTTACAGCCTGCTGTCCACCCATACACTACTTGCTACTTCCCACCCCTCCAAACTCTGCCACTCAATGGGACTGTGCACTGTGTGACCTTTGTAAAACCTACAAGACCAAAATGGATCTCATCATAAGCAACAATGTAGGTGTTTGCCCACTGTTCTGTATCTTGTAACGTATCTACTGTGTGTTACTTGTGGCTTGCCCACTCGACAGGACTCTGTGGTAATGTTCCCCACATCCCAATTAACTAGCTAAGTGCCCCTTTCTGGCCACAAGGTGGCAGTATTTAACAAGACATACATTTATAAAACCCATTAGTTCCCTTGAACTGAATTGATCGGCAAGAACTGCAGCCCACTAAATCCTAGCCTTCTCCTTCTAGGCATAACTGCATTAACAGTTGGTAAAGGGTTCTACGGGCTAGTAAAGTGCTCCTGTATCTCCCTGCCCCTGCACTTACAGGCTGTGACTACCTGCATAACATGCTACTCTTGGCACCTTATTCTATAATGTTTTTCATTCTTTGGATGCAGGAACACCAACCCTTGTGCCTATACTTGCTCATACCCTCCTTGTCTTGCTTTCCATGTGTAGTTTTAAGCCAATTCAGTGTACTTTAGACTAAGTCAGTCAGCCATATTAGAGCCTTAAGACAAGGTGACCAACGGTCCCAGTTTTTCCAGGACAGTTCCAGTTTGGAAGTTTCTGTCCCGGAATCCCAAACATTGTCCTTGGGACACAGAAATGTCCCAGTTTAGACCACTCAGTCTGAATGGTGACTTGGCTTCCCAGGTGGCCAGTCCCCCTGCTTTCCCATCATAAGCAGCTCTGGGGACTTTGCGATTTTTCGGGGATGCCATTGGGTATGGGATAAGGTCGTATGCCTTCGCCCTGGCAGGAGCCTTCCAGGCCCTGCCGTCATCAGTCAATCACTCCCTCAAGGACTTCCTTCATTGGGGGTTCTGCTTGACCCCACTCACCCAGGCAGCAGCTCTCCAGGCCCTACACCCTTCTGCCTGGCGCTCCCGTACTGACTTCTGTCAGGGCCAAAACCTACAATCCTCCCCTTTGACCTGGCTAAGAGACCTTCCCCAGCCCCGCCCATGTCAGGGGACTCTGCCACCTGCATGTCTCCTGCAGGCTGCCAAATCATGCCGGATGGCTCATGCCCTTGGACCCTCTCAGGGGAGCTTTCCTCCAATCCCATCTGCTCCTCCGGAACTCCCCTCAGCTGCTGAGGGGCAGATCCGCTCTCATGAAGGCTTCAGAGTCCCACTGCTTTCCCATCCAGAGCAGCGCTGGAGACTTTGAGATTTTTCAAGGATGCTGTCAGTTATGGGGTGAAGTTGGATGCCTTCACCCCAGCAGGAGCTCTGGTGCTTTCTCAAAGACTTCCATCATGGGGAGCTCTGCCTGACCCCACTCACCCAGGCAGGAGCTCTCCAGGCCCTACCACTGTCCACCAGTTGCTCCCTTAAGGACTTGCATCATGGTGGGGCTGTGCCTGACCCTGCTCACCCAGGCAGGAGCTCTCCAGGCTGCGCTGCTGTCCACCTTAGTGCTCCCTTAAGGACTTCTATTGTGGGGAGCTGTACTACCCCAGACATCCCCACTGATGAAATACTAGTCACACACCTGAAACTTAACCCCCCCAAAAAAACATTAATATTATTGCCATATACCTACCACCCGGAAACAACCTTCCCAGTATTGAATCCCTCCTCTCTTGGTCTGCTTTCTCTTTCAGCCAGGAAACTATCATCCTTGATGACTTTAACCTTGACTGGCTCTCCTGCTCCTCTTCCTGTCCCACTAACTTCATTAACCTGTACAACTTCACTCACACTATTAATAGCCCCACCCGCACCGACAAACATTCAAAAAAACAATCACTACTTGACGGGATACTAACCAACAAGCCTAACCTTGGGCACCAAGGTGGCTGCCTACCTATCTCACTAAGCGATTATGCTCCCACATTCCTAGTTAGAAAAAGAATTCAATCCCAAACATACATACCCTTCAAATACACCCAGAACAAGGAAAGCTTGTCTTCAGAAACATTCAATCTACTACTATAACATTGTGACTTGTCCCCATTAAAATTCCTGCAACTAGACTTTGTAGTTGAATACTTTAATAATCAATTCCTTGAAATCATAAATAATCTCACCCCCACCAGGAAAATTCGTATCAAAGTCACAATTACCATGGCTATCTAATGACACTAAGGCTCTAATCAGACAAAGGGACAAAGCCTGGTCACATTACCATACAACCAAAAATAAAAATGATTTCTCCATATTTCAGCAACTAAGAAACCAAGCTAAGAGAAAAATATCCATTGACAAAAAAACTTACTTTCAATCCAACTAACAAAAATACCTGAACCACCCACAAAAGTTCTGGCAAAACATCAACTACCTCCTTAACCCTGGTAAAACCACCACCCCTGCTCCCTCCACAGGCATCACAATTCAGCTCCCACTTTATTAACTCAATCATCACCCTCCTAAACAACAATCAACTCTGCCCACTAAACATACCCCCACCACCAAAGACACAAACTCTTTCTCCTTCAAACCCATTCAGACTATGTACATAAAAAAAACTCCTAAGTAAACTAAAACCCTGCTGTCTTGCTGTAGACCAGCTCCCCCATGAATTCTTGAAAATAGCTGCTCCATCCACAGCCTACCCTATATCCATCCTAATCAATCGCTCCATCTCTGAACACTATGTCCCTCACCTCTGGAAAATTTCTTACATCATTCCCCTTCACAAGGGCGGCCCCTCTAGAGAAATCTCAAATTATTGACCAACTGCCATCCTGTCTCCCATAGCTAAAATACTAGAAAAATGTATCCACCAACAGCTTCTAAATCATCTCCCCACAAACAACTTGCTATTCCCCCACACAACACAGATTCAGGCCCAAGCACAGTACTAACACTGCCCTAATTACCTTCACCAATACCATTCAACACCTTAAAAATGAAGGACAATGGGTCTCTGCAATATTTCTAGATACGTCAAAGGCCTTTGGCACCGTGTTTCACCAACAAACTTGCAAACTACAATCTCAACTACTCATCCCTAACATGGTTCCACAGCTACCTTTCAAACCGTCAACAGGCTACTAAATGGGAAAACAATCTCTCTCCTCTATTGCCTGCCCATACTGGAGTACCCCAAGGATCCATACTTGGGCCTCTCTTTTTTATCATATTCACCAACAACCTAAATTCTGCCAACCAACATGCAACTATCATGCAATACGCAGATGACTCCACACTTATCTGCTCAGCCCCTTCTCCCCAAGAACTTCAACAAAAAATGCAAACATCCTTCCTGGACATAGAAACATTCCTCTCCAAGTATCAACTCATCCTAAACCCAAATATGACCAAGTTAATGATTTTCACCAACAAATCATCCAAGGTAAGCCTGCTACCCCTCAGTATCTACTCCTCCAATGGAACAAAAATTGACCCAACTAATCAGGCTAAACTCCTAGGAGTTGCAATCGATAACAGACTAAAATTTGACTCACACATCTCCTTAACAATCAAAAAGGTCCATGTTAAACTAGGTACTCTCTACAGGGCCAAACCCTACCTCACTCACCAAGCCAGACTATCCACTGCTAGAGCCCACTTTCTATCTACCCTCCTCTATTGTTCACATATTTTTACCAACCTACACAAGACTGACCTTAATAATCTAGAATCATGCTACAACAAAATAGCTAGGTTGGCATCCAATCACCCCACAAAACTCATCATTGCTGTACTCTCCAGCACCTCAACTGGCTGGAACTTCCCAACCTGTTAACTCTAAACCAACTTACCTTTGTCCACAAAATCTTCCACAACCCCAGTAACTGCCCTGCCCTCTCTGACCTGATCTAGCCCAATGTTAACTGCAGGTCCCTTAGATCCTCTGACAAGTTACTGCTAAAAATTACCCCGTCGCACAACTATCATGGCGATTCCCTCTACTCCAATAAAATAGCCAAAGTCTGGAATGCTCTACCTCAGGACATCCAAAAGAATACAAGCAACTCTTCTTTCAAAAAAAGCCTAAAAGAATATCTCACCAGCAGATGGCTCTGCCCCTGTATGTCACCTGGATAATCTCAACTCTGTACTATCATTCACCTAAAACAACTACAGCTGTCTGCTAGTGGAGTTCTCATAAGCTCATTTATACCGCTGTAAGTTGCTATAATATGTAACTAGAACTATTTTTTTATGAATATTGTATTAATGTAATGTTACATTTAAGTAATGTACTGTTTTATTAGGCTATATTAACTATTATGTTCTTAGTAATTGTTGCTGCTTATAATCTTGTTTAAAGTTTGTTGATTTGTCTGGAGCTTTTCTCCCCAGGTCTCTGCTGAAAACAGGCTACTGGCCCAGTCGGACAATACCCGGTTAACAAATGTAAATAAATAACTAAAGACCATGCCACTGGCATTTGCAGACCAGTTTAAGAGTGAGTGGGACAAATATTTGCCCAATCTGCTGTTTGCTTACATAGAGGTACCCCAGAAATCCACAGGTTTTTCACCCTTTGAGTTGCTGTATTGGCATAGGGTGAATGGGCCTTTTAATTTGATTCGTGATGCGTGGAAAGGTGAGTGTGAATCCCACAAGAAGTCTGTTGTGGCATATGTCATAAACCTCAGGGCAAGGCTTAGGGAGCTCATGGGCTTGGCCCAGGAGAACCTGGCAGGATCCCAACAGCAGAAAGTGGTCTGGTGTGACATGAATGCTCGAGCTGGAGAGTATGCTGTGGGAAATCAGGTTATGGTTCTCTTTCCTATCAGACACAGTAAGCTGCAGGCAGCTTGGGAGGGACCCTTTAAAGTGGTAAGGAAGGTCAGTGATGTTAACTACATGGTACAACTGCTAGGCAGGAGGCAGTAGCACAAATTGTACCATGTTAACATGATGAAGCCTTACCATGATAGGGAGATCCTGGTGCTGAGTATTTGCAGTGGATGGCAGGAGGAGTCTGAGGGGGACCTGGTAACTGATCTCCTCCATGAGGCTTGGACTGACACCTCAGTGGAAGGGGTAGTAATGTCCCAATGGCTATCCCCTACCCAGATTCAAGAAATCCGAGCAGTGTTACAAGTGTTTGAGGGCATGTTCACTGGGAAACCTGGGTGTACCCACCTGGTGCAGCAGCATGTGGATAAGAACTCCAAAGGCCTATCAAGCAGGCCCCTTACAGGGTTTCTAAGTGAGTCAAACAGACTTTGAGGAGGAGATATAGGAAATGTTAGAACTGGGGGAAATCCAGGAGTCCAGCAGTCCCTGGGCCTACTCAGTGGTGCTGGTACAAATGAAAGATGGCAGTACCAGGTTCTGTGTGCACTACAGAAAGCAAAATAGTCACACAGAGTCAGATGCTTACCCCTTTCCTTGGACAGTTGAATCCTTAGAGTAGCTGGGTGGGGCTAAGTATTTGACCACTATTGATCTAACCATGGGCTGTTGGCAGGTGCCCTTGACTCCCACTGTTAAACAGAGGTCAGCCTTTGTGACTCCTTTTGGATTATACAAGTTCACAAAGATGCCCTTTGGTATGAAAAATGTCCCATCAATCTTCTACAGGCTGTTAGATTGTGTCCTAGCAGGAGCAGGAGATTATGCCCTTGCTTACCTGGATGACATTGCCATCTACAGCCATTCCTGGCATGAGCACCTTCAGTTTGTCAGGGAGGTCCTGGGCAGACTGCAAAGGGCAGGGTTGAGCATTAAGTAAGTGTCAGGTGGGTATGGCAGAGTTCTCCAACCTGGGACATAGAGTGTAGAGTGGTAAGATCAGGCCAGAACCTGCCAGAGTGGAAGCTATTCAAGTGTGGCTTGCACCTGTTACTGAAAAGCAGGTGAGGGCATTCTTGGGGACAGTGTGGTATTACAGAAAATGTGTTCCCTATTATAGTACAATAGCTGCTCCCCTCACAGACCTGATGAAGAAAAACAGGCCAGTCAAGGTAGTGTGGACTCCATCTTGTGAACAGGCATTCCAAAAGCTTAAAGGGGCTTTGGGAGGACCCTCTGTGTTAGCCAGTCCAGATTACAGCAAAACATTTGTTCTATAGGTGGATGCTTTGAACCATGGGGTGGGGGCTGTACTCAGCTAGGTTTCCTCAGAGGAAGAAGAGTACCCAGTGGTATATATCAGCCATAGATATATATCAGCCATAGACTCCAACCTAGGGAGGAATGTTATGCAGCAGTAGAAAAAGAATGACTAGCCATAGTACGGGCACTGCAGGAACTTCAACCCTATCTGTATGAAGGAAATTCACTTTAGTTACAGACCACAATCCCTTAACATGGCTAAATTGAGCCAGCCAGCAAAATGCCAAGTTACTAAGGTGGAGCCTACAGTTGCAGGTATATAAAATGACAGTGCAGCACCATAGTGGGGTCAGCAATGCCATTGCAGATGGGCTCTCAAGCCAGCGTATAGGTTAATGTATTCCCAGGGTTACTTGAGAAACTAGCTTGCATCTTCAAAGGGGGAAAGATGTGATAATGTGAGGTATTCCCAGCTATGCCAGGAGAAGTAGGGCAGTGGATATGTAACATATGCCAGCACAACTAGCTGGAATTTTGTAAAGCGTTATATGTCATTTGTATATCAAACTGATTTGTACAGATGCTTGTGTTGAAAATGTATTTGTAAAGTTGCTTGTGTTAAAAATGTATCAACAGTATGTCCTTCTGGACAATAAAGAAATATGCATTTATATCAGACTGTACTGTTGTAAATATGATACTGGAAAAGAAGAGGTTAATCTCCATCCAGCTAACTCTGAAAAATAGTAAGAAATTAAATTACTTAATTTAAAACATAAAGATTGTATCTTACAGTTCTGACTGCAGCCAGAGATGAAATATCTGTGCCAAAGAATGGTTTATTAGCTCCTATAGGAAGAGTGGAAGTATGTTTTTGTTTTATTTCTTTCAGAAGCTCTAACAGATCTTAGCAAAGCTCTTTGTGTGTGTATTATTGACACATATGTGCAAATTTCTGGGTCAGTTACTAGGAAAGGGGGTAGCATGGGAACCAGAAGTCAGATAACCAGATATATGTGATGTCATTCTGTAGTCCATCACTGAAGTTATGTTTTTAATACTAGATAAGACTGAAGTCTCAGAGCACTCTGTTTTTGAAACCTGACATAGAAGGACCCCTCACTTACTTCGTCTTGCCTTGCTCTAGTAAGTGACCAAGGAATAGTATAGATCAGTCAGGAAAATATAGTGAGATTAGTCAAGTACTGTTCTTCTGTGTCTGTGTGACTCTAATCTTCTGTGTTATTTTAATATTTCCTGTAAATGAAACAACTCTGGTGTTTATTGTAAATAGATATCTAGTATTTTTATTTCTTTTATTTATTATTAAATATATTTAAACTTTTCATTTTGGATAGTTCTGTAGAGAGAGTACTTTGAGAGTACTTATATCTATTTGGTGACTCTGTGGCCACTCTTGAAAGCCTTACTGCATTGGTCAAAACACTACCATTTGTGTTAATATTAATGTCACTCAACATAATTGGGTACCTTTGCAAGAGCCTTAGTGTAGCTGGCTTTGGAGTGACTGGTGGCATTAACTACCTTATAATCTGGGTAGAAGGGGCATAGCTAGTAAATCTGTTCCAACCTTTCCCAGGTGTGTGTGTGTGTGTGTGTGTGTGTGTGTGTGTGTGTGTGTGTGTGTGTGTGTGTGTGTGTGTGTGTGTGTGTGTGTGTGTGTGTGTGTGTGTGTGTGTGTGTGTGTGTGCGCGCACGCAAATCAAATCTCAAAGAGTGCATGTGTCAGGTGCTTGGAGCAGGGATATGAAGTACTGGTTTCACAGACAGGGTGCTGGTGGACTTGGCTTGGACACTCGGCTGAGGACTCAACTCTATAGCTGTGCTAGTCATGAGTTTCACTGGGACCCTGGAGAGACAGAGAGAGAGAGAGAGAGAGAGAGAGAGAGAGAGGGAGAGAGAGAAATCCTGACTCTGGACTGAGTGTGTTCCCTGTGTGCTCTTAAAGGAAATTGTGCTTGATGCAGAGAGCTGCATCTGGAAATACTGTGTGTATATATTTTTGTTCCAAATGAATGTCCTTCACCGGTGTCAGTGGTGAGTATTCAGGCTTCTTGATTACTGGCCCAGCGGAGGAGTGTCACAGTGACATCTTCCTCAAAAGTTAGTTTGAAATGTAAGATATAGCAATTCTTGTAAATAATGCCTTGTAAATGTTGTAAGTTCTCAAAATGTTCCAATTATTGCTTTTCAAATTATACTAATCAATGCAATATCACTGACTGTAGTATCTGTACTAAATCACTGTTAATACCATTTACTGTACCTATAAATAATGTGCTATAAGTATTAACTGTCATAAGATGATAAAAAATGTTTTCTCAATAATGTACTAAGCACTGTAATATTATTTTATGTAATATCAATGCCAAAACAATGTTATTACTGTAAATAAGCTCATTTGAATCATTGCTGCATTTATGCTTAAGTCAGAGCTGAAAAGTGTCCTTGGACCAGCAGCCCCTCCCAAACAGCTAGTAAGTAACTTTAAATAAGTAACAGATTAAACAACCACAAGCATAAGACTTTTCCTCTGGCAGTTTCAACAGACCAGCAATGTTAGCAGTACGCCTCTGGCAGTATAGTGATAACTGTTATATCTACAGATGCTTCATACATATTATTCCTTGCCTCCACCACTGTCACTTGCTCTTACTGCAGATTTGCATCAAAATGATTGAGTACTTACAACCTTAAAGCAGAGACTGGACTTTGATTCATAATGGCAATAAAACTCTCAGGTACAAGGTGCTAGAACAAAAACTAATCTACCCAATTGAAATCAGCAACTTCTATAATCCAAACAAATCAGACAAAAATAACATTAATGTAAAACATAACCCAAGTTATATTAAATTTGTCCATCAGAGAGTCAAGAGAAGCAAGTGTAATATTGTCTAGGAGAGCACTGCCATCTTGTTCTAGCCTGTGAAATTGTGGCTGTGACTTCATCTGAGGTCTATCTTCAGTTAGCAGCTATTGGTGAAGGTATGTGAATGAGGCTGCCAATGTGACAGCAAGCTGTTGCTATGTCTCTTGCTCTCTCTCTCCCTTTTTCTCCCTCTCCTTCTCTCTCTCTCTTTTCTCCCTCTCCTTCTCTCTCTCTCTCTCTCTCTCTCTCTTTTCTCCCTCTTTCCCTGTCTTTCTCTTTTCTCCTTCTTTCCCTCTCTTTCTCTCACCTTTCTCCCTCTGTCCCTCTCTCTCTCTATACATATATATATATATATATATATTTATAGTTTACCTTCATAAAGTTGACAATCACATCATCAAAGCAACTTCCGCAAACTCCAAACTGTGACTTCTCAAAACCACAAACACCGATATTCCTAATTGCAAAATCTCTCCCCTTTTTTGACCCATGGTAGCACTTGTTTCAGGTGTGAAGCAATCGGAAATGTCGACATTCTCTGTTTTGTTTGGCTTTCTCTCATGTTGGCGGTACAGAATTCGCAGAAACGGTTCGACTATGTGCACATTCAAAGATGTGCTTTCAACATTAGGAAGGTAAACCTATATATATTATATATATATATATATATATATATATATATATATATACATACACACACACACACACACCTGTATGCAGTACTTCACACTGCTTAGGTATGTGGTTCCTTTGAACTGCTGCCCAGTTGTGTGACTAATGTTCAGAGGGATTAATTGTGGTAAGGGATCCACTGTGCCTAAGTATGTATTTTGTATACATAGTGTAAGGGAATCTGGGATGTCTACAGGTTCCTGTAACACCCACTCATATTTCTGCATTACTAGTTTAATCTGTCAGACAGAGGTTAGGGTCTGCTGGAGCACCTCTGTTTAATTTATATAGTTGGCTTGTGAAATTATGTTCAGAATGGGCTATGACTGATGAAGAAAAGTTTTCTTGAGTATTTACTTTATTAGTCTCACCTTTGGGAACAGCATGGTGTAATGTGTAATGTAGTTCATGCAAGAACGGCTTGTAATGAAAAAGCAAACTGCATCTTTGCATGTGGCACGTTTTATGATCTGTTGTGCAAAGGTTTCTGTAAATCATACTATGACACCCAAACAACAGCAGTTTGAGGTCACACTCAACAATGAGTAAGCTGTGTCTTATGGCTGAGATGTACCGTAGAACATAGGCTGCACAGTATAGCCCACCCAGGCAGCACAGAGAGAATGTGACCTGCTGTAATCTGTCTATAAATATGGTCAGTTGGTAGGCAGACATGCATTTCTGGCATGCATCTAGCACAAAACAGCTAGGCTTTTGTAATGTCTTGACCGGTACTTCTGCATTACAGTAGTCCGATATATTTGAATCTTCACACGCACAACTGGTCAGTTATGATTTCCTGCACAGGTTACAATAAAAACAGAATAAACATTATTGAATTTACCAGGTTGCTGTTAGCCTAAGATTAAAGGCTGAGAGTCATGCATATAAACTTGAGACTGCAGTGAATGAATCTTAAATTGTTTCATCTACCTTTATAGCTCAGTCTTCCTCTATAATGTCTAGGGCTGTCACCTATCAGTTCTACCCAACAGAAATTTGGGGTCTTGGTCAGGAACTCTGGTTTTGGTGACTACTTATCATGAATTTTGAATCATTCTGAGAGTCAACACATAGGCTTTCCTAAAAAAGTCAATTGTTTCACTTGGATTTCCAAGCTGCAGTTAATTTATTAGAATACCATTTTGTTAGTTTTAACTGGCAATGAGGGAAGTCTGAAATGTGACCATTAGCAAACAATTAGTTTTGATCAAACTAATTTTCTTTATTTTGCTTTTCAGCAGAAACACACAATTTGGGTCTGAGCCTTCCTTTTTTAGAAAATAAAATAATGTTATCTGCCATTCACTTACATTTATTTACTTATTTATTTACTTACTTCTATTTGTTAACTAAGTAGGTGGACTGGTCTTTTAACCCTTTTTGGCCGTGACCCAGGCTCATCTGAGGAGGGCAGACATATCAAACACAGACAACAACATATCAAATTATAGTAGCAATAAACTGTAGAGAAGACATCCTACTAATTACAAACATGCAACAGTTAAGAAAATTTAATAATCCAGTAGATAACAAAATTTAAGAAACAAAATCTTCTGGTGAATATGGATTAAAGAGATGCACCAAAACAATACTCCTTCAACCACAATGTTTTGTGAAGTGGGAATACAATATCAGTGCAGTATGAGATGTACCAAAACAATATCCCTTCAACTACAATGTTTTGTGAAGTGGGAATACGATATCAGTGCAGTATGAGATGTACCAAAACAATATCCCTTCAACCACAATGTTTTGTGAAGTGGGAATACAATATCAGTGCAGTATGAGATGTACCAAAACAATATCCCTTCAACCACAATGTTTTGTGAAGTGGGAATACGATATCAGTGCAGTATGAGATGTACCAAAACAATATCCCTTCAACCACAATGTTTTGTGAAGTGGGAATACAATATCAGTGCAGTATGAGATGTACCAAAACAATATCCCTTCAACCACAATGTTTTGTGAAGTGGGAATACGATATCAGGGCAGTATGAGATGTAACAAAACAATATCCCTTCAACCACAATGTTTTGTGAAGTGGGAATACAATATCAGTGCAGTATGAGATGTACCAAAACAATATCCCTTCAACCACAATGTTTTGTGAAGTGGGAATACAATATCAGTGCAGTATGAGATGTTCCAAAACAATATGCCTTCAACCACAATGTTTTATGAAGTGGGAATACAATATCAGTGCAGTGCTTGCAAATTAAGGTGTGGATACGGACAAGAAGAGCACAGGGCTGTAGTTTTCTCAAATTAATGATATAAACACAGAGGCTATATCTAATGAGAAACTTAGGGCAGTTTATCCTTTCATCCATTCTCTTGAAAGCTAGCATATTTTGCTTCTTTATGTAAATAATTCCCAAGCCTGTCTTTAAATAATTTCAGTGTCTGTTCTGTTCTAATTTCAGAAGACAAACAGATCCAGAAAGCTGGGCCTGTTCTTGATGGGTCTTTTCCACCTATCTTGGTTTTAAACTTGGGTCTAACTAGGTTGAAGGTATTGTCATGCTTTTCTGGTAGATTATAACTGTATTCTACTTAATTACTTGTTTACTTTTCTCTGTAGTAAAACTGTAGATGCTCTTTTTGGTTTTAATCTAAGTAAAATTGTATGCATGAAAAATGCTGCAAACAAACCAGGCATCCACCAAGGCTGTAAAGTAGAAAACTTTAATACACAGAGTGCACAGGATAAGCGCTTTTACATGAGTTGTGCTTCATCAGATCCACAGAATAAAACAACAGAACCCATTAAATACTAAAGCATGTGCTTCAATTAACCAATAAAATACAGCAATCAATTATTGATGTATACTTCTTTTCTTAAGAATTGATTTTAAAGGAACAGAGGCATTAAGGCCAGGCAGTTTATCTGCCTGCAACTTTACAATCCACTTTGTCTCTGCAGTTTCAAGTCTGTTATTAAAATTACCATGCCTTTTGTTAAAATGTAGCAATTGCAACACTGTAAAATCAGAACTATGATCAGTAAAATAGAAACATGCTTGGCTAGAGCATTAAGTATGTTTTTACATCTAATGTCACCCATATGCTGAAGAATGCGCTCTTTAAGCATCCTAACAGTTTTCCCCACGTAGAATGAAGTGCAACATTTACATCTGGCCAAGTGTACAAGTCCATGGGATTTACAATCAGCATAGAAGTCAGGTTTAAATGTAACATCATATACTGGATGCTGAAAAACTACCCTAGTAGAAATGTGACAGCAGGCTTTGCAGCCCCTGCAAGGATAGGTGCCTTTCCGCTCAGAAGACAAAACAGGTCTAACCGTAGATCTATAACACAATTGTCTCTTCAGAGACAAATTGTTCTTAAAAACATAACTAGGTTTATCACCCACTATAGATTTTATCTTGTTGTCTGAGAGCAATATGGGCCTAAATGTATTAACTGTGCTGCAGACCTGCTGCACATTATTGCCATAAGTCAATGAAAGTCTAACTTTACAGCCAGTTGAATTGTCATGGGGTAACTTGGACTCATATGAGCATTTAAAAAAAGGTTTGCTCTTACTTGATCTCAAAGAAGCAACCTCACCATATGTAGCATTCAAATCCTGCTGCTTATAGCCCCTAGCCAAAAAGTAATTACTTAATAGATCCATAGCTTCAAAACATTCTATATCCTCAGTGTGCAAGCAAGAAATTCCAAGGTACTGACTTTTGGTGATACTGTTAAAAACATGCCTGGAATGCATGCTATTATGATGTAAAAAAAGTATTCTTCCTACATATTTTTTTTAAATGCTCATATGAGTCCAAGTTACCCCATGATAATTCAACTGGCTGTAAAGTTAGACTTTCATTGACTCATGGCAATAATGTGCAGCAGGTCTGCAGCACAGTTAATACATTTAGGCCCATATTGCTCTCAGACAACAAGATAAAATCTATAGTGGGTGATAAACCTAGTTATGTTTTTAAGAACAATTTGTCTCTGAAGAGACAATTGTGTTATCGATCTACGGTTAGACCAGTTTTGTTTCTGAGTGCAGGGGCTGCAAAGCCTGCTGTCACATTTCTACTAGGGTAGTTTTTCAGCATCCAGTATATGATGTTGTATTTAAACCTAACTTCTATGCTGATTGTAAGTCCCATGGACTTGTATACTTGGCCAGATGTAAATGTTGCACTTCATTCTACGTGGGGAAAACTGTTAGGATGCTTAAAGAGCGCATTCTTCAGCATATGAGTGACATTAGATGTAAAAACATACTTAATGCTCTAGCCAAATATGCTTCTATTTTAACTGATCATAGTTTTGATTTTATAGTGTTGCAATTGCTATATTTTAACAAAAGGCATGGTGATTTTAATAACAGACTTAAAACTGCAGAAACAAAGTGGATTGTAAAGTTGCAGGCAGATAAACTGCCTGGCCTTAATGCCTCTGTTCCTTTAAAACCAATTCTTAAGAAAAGTATACATCAATAATTGATTGCTGTATTTTATTGGTTAATTGAAGCACATGTTTTAGTATTTAATGGGTTCTGTTGTTTTATTCTGTGGATCTGATGAAGTACAACTCGTGTCAAAGCGCTTATCCTGTGTACTCTGTGTATTAAAGTTTTATACTTTACAGTCTTGGTGGATGCCTGGTTTGTTTGCAGCATTTATCGTATTTACTTCCTACTGGGTAACCTTTGGCCTCCTTGGACACATTTTCGTCTTTTTAAAATTGTATGTATGAAGAGAAAGTGGATTCAACAGTATTGCAAGTATGCATTGCAGAAAACAGCGAACAATTAGCATTTGTTCCTGTCCTTCTCACCTCAAAGTCATTTTTAGATTTATGTGCTTATCTAGTGTAATATTTCCTGCTAATATATTGACTGGTGATAAAGGAATAATCTTATAAAATACATTTTAAAATGTGCAGAGAGTTTATATATTTGCTAATCTTTTGCATAAAGCACATACTTTACTTTTTCCTCATGACTGCTACTATCATGATAACTAACTTTAAAAGAGAAACAGTGAGCACTTAAACTAGTAAAATCCAGTCAGCCCCAACAAATAAGTAATCGAAATAAATGAAGCCAACAACAGCCAAGTAAATATACACATTTTAATGTGTAGTGCTTTTGTCTGAAAATATCACATTCTTCAGAACAATCTCTATCTTCCATTCACAATAAATACAATGTCTTCCGATCACATGGCAGTTGTATAACTTACATCAACCTCTCTTTAATTATTATTAAAAAAAAAATTAAAAATACTATGCAACCATGAATAGTCTTCCATTTCAAAACACTACTGTTAAGAACATTTTTTATGTACAATCAAAGTCTTGCTGCTCGCAAGTTATGTTCCATTACAGTTCATATGGTTATATACAACCACAGGGCGGGGGGGTTCATAAAGGTTACAACAAAGAGTACACTGTGTATACTTTGTGTAAACTTTCTGAGTGAATAGACAGCAAAAGCATTGTTGTAAGGCTGTTCTTGAATTCAGAAAGAATGCATAAAGTATACACACACTGTGCACTTTCTGGTAACCTTTGTGAATCTCCCTGCATGTCTTTTTTATTTTGATAAGAGACACACCATTCATCCCCATATAAATGTAGGGCAGTGGAGTAGGTTTGTTTTTGTTTTTGCTTTTTCATTAACAACTCCCCATTTCACTGAGCATGTATCATTGGTCAGAACAGCTGCACTCCACTTGCAATGCAGTTAACCTCTAGCATTGACATATGGATCTTTTACTTGGGACTTTATTGCTGGTCCATTAAATGCTACCACTTTGTTATTTAGCTTACTTTGAGTTAGGCATCTACATGATTTTAACTATTTTATTTTGTTATAATCAGAAGTGTGTTCTAATTAAAACTTTATGTGATCAGTGGAAGAATTAAGTAAAATTATGGGTACGTCCATCATTTTTGTTAATGAAACATCTCCCAGTTTGACACTCATAGAAAAGGACCTAATAGTAACCAATACATTAAAACATATGGGTATGTACAAATGTGGATTTTCTAAGATGTAGAAGTTCTTTTATTTTTCTTTGTTGACCAGGTGAGTGGACTTGGCTGATGACCCTTTTCAGCCATGATCTGGATGCTAAGGAATAAAATAAATGAAGACAAGATGCATGTCAGAATAATGCATACTAGTGATTCACTGCATTGCTGGGGTGCCTTCTGTGCGGAGTCTGCATGTCCTCCCTGTGGTCGCGTGGGTTTCCTCCGGGTGCTTCGTTTTCCTCCCACATCCCAAAGACATGCTGTAGGTGGATTGGACACTCCAAATTGGCCCTAGGTGTGAGTGTGTGCATGTGTGTGCCTTCTGTGGAAGGTTGGGTGCCGGGCTGGCAACTCAACACCGTAAAATTCCACTGCCAATCATGAGCGACAGGTGATCCGCTGTGGCGACCCCTAACCGGGAAAAGCCGAAAGAAGAAGAAGTGATTCACTACACTGAAATATAAGAGAAAAGTAAATGTTATTCTTCCATTAGAAATAACTACAAAATGGTATGGTAGAGTATCTCCTTGCTTAATATGAGTAATACAATACTATCAATATTCTACAATGCAGTTCTAATATGTAACAGTACAGTACTATCAGTTTATTACAGCACATTTCTAATATGAAACCTTCTAATTCCGTTAAATTATGTACATGTTTACAAATAGTAAAGGTACATACCCCTGATGATGGGGAGGATACAAAAGGGAGTCATAGATGAGTGACAGCTAGACAATTTTGTTAATTTGAGTGTTAAATATATTTGGAGAAAATTAGCAGTTTGTAAGGAATACAGTTACAATTGTGATTATCCTTTATGCGTTCAAGGGGTTTTTGCTTTCCCTAAAGAGTGAATATTCTGTGATTTGTCTGATTTTCTGAGGGCAAGTATAGTTCTGATAGATAAACAGGATATTAAGTGTCTTAAATGTAAGGGAAGAAATGAAAGGGATGGATCAATCAGTTGGCAAGGTAGTGCAGTGGTGTTGTACCTGTGGAAAAAGTTTATAAATCTACAAATAGCAATTCTAGATTTTGTTGGTCTTGTAGAAAAAATAGAGAGAGATGATGGATAAGGCATAATCTTGGAATGTCGACATTTTTAACAAGGGTAAGATAAGCTTCTTTAGTGAAGTGATTAGATATGGAAAAACAATTTTAAGTTCAGCTACATGTATCTGTAAAGAAATGGATTGGTCTAAGGTGAGGCCAGGTTACCCGTACCTGTTCACTATGGCAATGCCCTTATTATTTGGGGTTGTAAGGTAAAGAAAGGGAGTTTTAGACAGTTTGTTAGTAATGCCAGTGTACATAACAGTTGTTTTGGACACATTTAAGGAAAGTTTATTGTTTGATAACTAATTGTATAGGATGGAAAAATCCCCTATGTAGTGTATTTTGTACTTATACAGGAGTGGGGGGGGCATTTTGGTGCAGTATGATAAGATCAGTATAAGTTATCTTATCTGGAGAGATAACCATGGTAACATCATAAATAAATAAAACAGAAAGGTACCTAAGAGAGAGATCCCTGTTGGACTCCTGCAATAAATGTGTCATTGTCCAAAGTCAGTTTACCTGACTGCACAAGAAATCAACAGCTCAAGCAGTTTTTGAACCAATTAAATAGATTCCTCCTCAAGTGTCTATCTGTTTTGTTGTTCCCAATTAAAGATCTGTAGAGAGCAAAGGGCTGTTCTCCTACAATTTTATCATGGTGGTTTATCTAGTGTTCTACATAGTTTACAAGGAATTCTATGTTGGTAAAGCCACTAGAAGGCTCTTGTAGTAGATGTATGCACATATGCTTGCCACCAAGAACAAGGCTACTGCTAAAGCCCTATTTATGTATTGTACAATATGTGAATATTTTAAGAATTTCAGCTTTTGGGTTCTGGATCATGTGCCATAGGACCCTATGAATTACCAAATACACCTCAACTCTTGTGTAAGTCCTGACATTAATGATATTATTAATGTCATGTTTAGTAAAACTGAGAGCTTAAGACTGGTAAGCATATATTATTTCAGAATGCCTGCTTTAAAGGTTTTTAGCATTTTACTGGTTCTTATCTCTCATGTGACTTGAACAGGGGTGACTCGTGGCATCGGGCTGCCGGACTGCAGTCCCCTCAAAATAAAAAATAGAAAAAAAATATTTCGCGCATGCGCAGTATTCCCGACTACTGTCAGTCTATGCGCATGCTCCAGGCAGTCCGGCAGTCCCCATAGGGGGACACAAGGAGATGTCTGTGCACTTTTAAAGTGCACAGACTCACTGGGATTATGTGTCAGGTCCGGACTGCAACAGCAGCAGTCAGGACAGTCTCGTCGTCGGGAAGGAGCTTTGCCTGGGATCTCGCGGGTCTTTGGAGTATTGCGCAGGCAGGATGTACATTAGCTGGATATATTATGGAGAACAGACAGGTAAGTGTATGGTGCTTTTTACTTTTATTTTACAATGTTTATACTGGATTGACTTTATGGTGTGTGTATATTATGGTGCTTTTTACTATGTTTATACTGGATTGACTTTATGGTGCTTTTTACTATGTTTATACTGGATTGACTTTATGGTGCTTTTTACTATGTTTATACTGGATTGACTTTATGGTGCTTTTTACTATGTTTATACTGGATTGACTTTATGGTGTGTGTGTGTGTGTAAATGCCCCAGGTGCTCATGGTGGTGTGGTAGGGAATACCTCAGGCTTGAACCCTGTACCCTGTATGCAGGTGTTAAAGACTTGAGTTCCCTACCCACCACCATTTGTAAAAAAATTGCAGATTTTTGCCTCATATTCGATCTGATCTGTTCCTCATAATATCTGTGGTTTGTAAATGTTGCAAGGCTTGATATTTGATGGTGTAGTAGTAGCATTGTTGCCTCACAGCTGCAGGTTCCCAGGTTTGATTCTTGGCTGGGGTTCCTTCTTTGTGGGGTCTGTTATCTTCTCCCTGTGTTTGTGTGGGTTTGCTTTTATTTGATGTTGCACTGGTAGCATTGTTGCCTCACAGCTGCAGGTTCTCAGGTTTGATTCTTGGCTGGGGTTCCTTCTTTGTGGGGTCTGTTATATTCTCCCTGTGTTTGTATGGGTTTGTTTTTATTTGATGGTGCACTGGTAGCATTGTTGCCTCACAGCTGCAGGTTCTCGGGTTTGATTCTTGGCTGGGGTTCCTTCTTTGTGGGGTCTGTATCTTCTCCCTGTGTTTGTGTGGGTTTGCTTTTGTGTCCTCCCATGTTACAAAGACATGTCTGCATTATTTCTTCCTGGGCCTCTGCTGAAAATTGTTTTTTTGTTCCAAGTCAGACTGTCCTGATTAAAAAATGTTAAATAAAATTGACAGGCATTTGAATTTCAGACTTAAGGGTTTCTGAATGTTTAATTCCTTGCATATTTGATGGTGCAGTGGTAGTATTGTTGCCTCACAGCTATAGGTTTTCTGGTTTGATTCTTGGTTGGGGTGGCTTCTGTGTGGAGTCTGCATCTCCTCCCAGTATTTGTGTGGATTTGCTCTGGTGCCCTGCCATTTTACAAAGACGTGTCTGCAGTATTAATCCCTGAGTCTCTGCTGAAAATTGTTTTTGTTCTGTCAGCAGTAAAATTGACAGGCATTTGAATTTCAGACTTCAGGTTTCTGAATGTTTAATTCCTTGCATATTTGATGGTGCAGTGGTAGTATTGTTGCCTCACAGCTATAGGTTTTCTGGTTTGATTCTTGGTTGGGGTGGCTTCTGTGTGGAGTCTGCATCTCCTCCCAGTGTTTGTGTGGATTTGCTCTGGTGCCCTGCCATTTTACAAAGACGTGTCTGCACTATTAATCCCTGCATCTCTGCTGAAAATTGTTTTGTTCTGTCAGCAGTAAAATTGACAGGCATTTGAATTTCAGACTTCAGGTTTCTGAATGTTTAATTCCTTGCATATTTGATGGTGCAGTGGTAGTATTGTTGCCTCACAGCTATAGGTTTTCTGGTTTGATTCTTGGTTGGGGTGCCTTCTGTGTGGAGTCTGCATCTCCTCCCTGTGTTTGTGTGGATTTGCTCTGGTGCCCTGTCATTTTACAAAGACGTGTCTGCAGTATTAATCCCTGGGTCTCTGCTGAAAATTGTTTTTGTTCTGTCAGCAGTAAAATTGACCGGCATTTGAATTTCAAACTTCATGTTCTTCAGAATACATAGTAGCACAACCTTTTTTTCTAGCAATTTTCTAAGTTTATAAGATGAATATTTTAAATTTGTCCCTATTTTTGGGACTGTATTCCCCCATTATTGGCTTTGTCCAGGTTTTGGTGCTAAGGTTGACAGCTATGGCAAGAACTGAATTCACTGAATATGTTTGAGGGCTGTATTCCCTCATTACTGGGTTTGTCCAGGTGTTTTGTACTAAGAGGTTGACAGCTATGGTGAGAACTGAATTCACTAAATGATAGCCATTTAAGTTTCAGTCTTCCTCTCTTTTACAAAGCAGCTGATGTGGCGTAGTGGTATGTTACTCTGACTGCTTTTTGCTCAGGGACCTTGGCAGTAAATTGTATGGTGGCAACACAACATTTTATTCTAGCAACTTTCCAAGATTATACAAGCAATGTTTAATGTGTCCCTGGTTTTTGGGCTTTTGACCCCCCCCCAATACATTTTGGCTTTTTCCAGTTTTCTTGAGCTGCGAAGTTGAGATGCAGTTGAGTATTGAGTAGATTTTACAAGGAGCTGAGAGCTGCAGGGGAATAGAAGGTTAGTGCTTTGCCTAGTAAATACTATAGCACAGCAGGTTGTGTACTTGCTTTTGATGCAGAAGGCTGTGGGTTCTACTCCCACAAGGGGTGGATGCTGCCGTACTGAGAATGTTCTCCTTGGTGAAGATACTAACTATGAGTCTGTTATCAGTTTGCCATCCATTTCCTCTTGCAATATTATTACTAGCTTATCATTTTTTTAATGTAATATAGGCAATTTATTCCTGAGGGGCAACAGACACTTTATTTTTCGATGAAACCATGAAATATAAAGGTGATTGCTAGCAACAACCGCTTCATTAGTTACAGATTTCTTTAATGTGGAATTATTTAGATGACTTACTTCAGAGATTGTGCATATTTACTGATAATGGACTGTAGAATTGTGCATATTTACTAATAATGGTGGACTGTGGAATTGTGCATGTTTACTAATAATGGTGGACTGTAGAATTGTGTATATTTACTAATAATGGTGGACTGTGGAAGTCTGAGTAGACTTTTTTATGATAAATGTTCTCAACTGGGCAGTTTTGCCATTATGGGTGCATATGGTTTGTTTCATTGCTTACTGGAAAAATGTTCAAAACAAATTTAAAACACCCTCTAACAAGTGTACTGTATTGTACAAGGAATATAATTTTAGTACAATGAGGAAGGTGTATCAAAGAGCACATGTATGTTTCATATGCAAGGGGCCTATGATTTGAAAACAGCCCAAAATTAATCTTTATCTGCCACTGGCAAAATGTATTTTCTTTGAATGTGGGTTTCAATGCTGTTTCAATGAATGTGAGTTTCAAGGGCAGAGAAGTTTTAATGCTAAGTTTTCATTGTGAGACTGCATTGCTTTGTTTAACAGACGACTTAGTGTTTGTGCTGTAAAATACAAAATAAAACTTTCAAATGAAGTCCAACTCATCATAGAAGTAAAGCAGTATGCACATTAGTGTTTATGGTAAATGGAGTGAAATAGCCAAGTAATGGTTCATTGGAATGGCTGCAGAGGCTCCATTCAACCATTATTTTGTCAGGGGGGAAGGGCAGCAAACTCAGACAGGCCCAGCTGAACTATACCTCCCAACTGTCCAGATTTTCAAAGAATGAATAGATTTTTGCTTCTTATTTTTGGTTTGTTCTTCATAAAATTTGTAGTTTTCTGGCAAATCATTTAGGAATTAAGTCACTAAATAATGAGTTTCAGACTTCATAACCTTCAGAAAAATGCATGTTAAAGTAAGAGCTGTTCTATCAACTGTCTCAATTTATACAAGAGCAATTTTTAGTACTGTTTATATGTGCCCCCAATATATTTGGCCTTGTTCAGATTTACTGCATTAACAGGTTGAGAGGTACATGCAAATAAATTGCTTTATAGAATTAGGCATAGCCAACCTCTCAACTGTCCCCAATTTTTGGCTCAAAATGTTGCTCTTCCCCTAATAATCCCTCCATAAAATAGCAATTTTGGAAGAAAACATGGAGGGTTTACAATTCTGAAATAACTGTAATAATCAAAGTTATAGATTACTTGAAATGCATGTAGATTCTTTTATTTTGTCAGCTGCTCAAGGTAGCAGTACTAATATTAAAGTGTCCCTTCTTTGACAGGTAGCAGCTGTATTGTGTGTCTATTTTATATTTTTGCATCACATTTTTGGTCCATTTTCATAAAATTGTGTTTTTGGCAAATTAGTGACAAATCACTAAAGACTGAAGTTAGAAAATGACAGACATTTGAGTTTCAGATTTTATACCCTTCAGAAAATTCATACTAATGCAAGACCTATTCTATTATCTTTCTAAGTTTATTAGAGCAATATTTAAAAATTGTCCTTATTTTTGGGCCTTTGTCCCACTTCTGTGTATGGCTTTGTCCAGATTTCTTGCTCTTGAGGTTGAGAGGTATGACAAATGTGTCAGGGCCATCACAGTCAGCCAGAGAGATTTCAAATTGTGACATGCTTGTTGCACCCCACTCCCCCATGTAGTGACTCTGGATGTGTCCAAGCAAGGCAAGGAGTAGTTGTATCTACCTTGGATGGGGAGGACACACTGCATAAGTACTACAGTGGCTTTTCATCTGTCCTTGATTTTGCAGAATGGTCTGGTTTCTGTCATATTTTTGTACTGTTGATTTATGCTTATTACTCAAAGTGCAAGTTGCTCTGTGTTTAAGTAGCAATGCTTTAATGACCATAAGGTAAGCTTGTCTGAGATCGTAAGATGCAAGTAAGCTTTAATAAGCATACTGTTAAAGAATTGCCATCATTGAAAGCCTTTCTGTTGTTGCCATGCAGAGAATACTTGACTAGATAATGTATAAGCCTTGGGTATTAACGGACAGGATTCCATTATTTTAAAAAGCTCATTACACTTGTTGGAGACTTCCAGTCATCTCTACAGACTTTACCCGTAAACTAAACAGAATGCCAATCATGTGTGGTCCATAACCTGTACAGTAATCCTTTAAGCAATGTATCTTGAGCTTGTTTCTTGTTTGCTTTTCATTTTTTACTTTTATCATGTTTTCCCCATGAAACAAGTTGTCAGGCAGCAGGTCTTTTTTGGATAAGAAACATTTTTACAAGTGGGGGAATCACATAGATTTCTACTTTCAGCATGTTACTTGGTACTTTAATAAAGCTGAATATATTATATATTAGAACTGCAGTGCAAGGAGAAGTGGTTTGAGTTGAGTGCTTCTGTTTTTTCTTATACTTGATTTTGACTGGCGTTCCAGTAATGTATTTAAAAAGTAATTTAATTTTTCATGCCTCACAACCTTTTGTTTCCATCTAGATATTAAGTAAGCTGTCATGCAGCCAATGCATTGAAATATTTTTATTCCTCTACACTTATTTTTGTCTTGATTGGACTTTCATAATGATGGTTTGCCACCCAGGGCAGCGTATTTAATTAAAGTTAGTTTTTTGTGGTTTTGTGCATAGCTCCTCCCCTTTCTGGTTGACCACACCCCTTCCCCTTGACCCCACCCATTCAGCTGTCTCCTGCAGCCCCCCTGTGATTTGAAGTCACCAGCCGCCACTGGACTTGAATGCCTTTATACTTATCTGGCTTAGTTTGTTAATGCTATATCTCTCAAGCAGTCTCATTTCATTTGGCAGATGAAAAAGCTCAGCTGTTTTGATATAACTATGTCTTTGCTGTGACTTCTGTGGTATTTTTTTGCCTTTTTCTTGTGTGATTTGTATGGACTCATATAATACTACCAACAGTTTTGTTGGTTAGCAGTAGTAGGGCTGACAGATAAATGGATAAACAAATTAAACCAGATTTTTTATCATTTTGGTTTTCCATTTGTTAACTGCACTGTTTATCTTGGACTTTTTTCAGTCATAACCCAGGTCGCAAGGACATGGGCGAATGTTTTATATATACAGTCATTTTTTATGTATGCCAGAAAATCCACTCAGACATGTTGATAACATGAAGACTATTGAAACAGTTAACAGAAGTCAGGATTGAACCCAGACCTTAGAGTTGTGAGGCATAGAATTTAACCACAAAGCTCAATACAGATTGTCTCTTCTGTTAAAATGAAAAAAAAACTTTGTCTTTTAAGTCACTTCTTTCAGGAATGTTTAATACAGAATCAATTTTTTCACAGCTTTACTCAAGGTATGAAGAACAACTAAAGGTATAAAGGAGTGATCTAAAACAACCATCATCCTTTACACCTGGGTTGACCACCACCATCTCCGTTCATATATTCTTAAAAGCTTACCTTTTACTCCTGAACATGGTAGTTAACACAGACTTGTTAGATATTTCAGGGCGGACAATAACAAGATAGCCTTCATTTAGAAAAACCTTGCTCTAAAGCCCAGATATAGTTGTCCTGCTTTCACTGTAAAATTATTACTAGCATTTTGTGAGTACATTTGGAAATGAAATATTATAATTTTATGACAGTTTTATATTTTATAAAAACAATATTTTTGTCTGAAAAAATATGACCACTGCTACTGTTTTTGAAGCAGCATTACAACTTTGGCTAAAGTTAACATTATGATAAAAACTGTATACACACACACACACACATATTATATATATATATATATATATATATATATATATATATATATATATATATATATACATACATATATATATATATATATATATATATACATACATATATATATATATATATATATATATATATACGGTTTATATATATACGGTTCCCCTTCACAAGATCGAATTACTGAAAGCTCGAAACTCATAAGATCGATTTCAAAATCTTGAGTTTCAGTAACTCGAAATTGTGAATGGGAAGTGTAAAAAAGTAAATTAAGGGTTTAACTTACCTTTTTTGGGGGGGCTGGATTCCCCCTGTACTGTTCCTTCTTTAATGTGCAGGTTTCATGACCGCACTTCAGCGGAGGAATAGAAAGTGTCCCGTTGTGCGCTTATGCATATAGCGCATAATGGAACATTTCCATCTCCTTTGCTGTAGTGCGATCTCAGAGTTGGTATATTTAAGTAGGGGGGGTGTGGGGGTGCAGGGGGGTGCAGCCCCCCTGCAAAAACATTAGAAAAAGTGTTTTTTACTTTCCTTTTGTGCTGGTTCACAATTTCGAGAATATGAATACTCGAGATTTTGGGCTCGGGCTTATGAGTTTCGAGTATTCATATATTCGATCTTGTGAAGGGGAACCATATATACACATAAACACACACACACACACACACACACACACACACACACACACACACACACATGTCCTGATTTACTTCCAGCTTTATCTGTTTCCAGCATTCTCATCAGTTCTTCCTATCCTCTTTACTACAGACCAACTGGTGTTAATTTCTATGTAGAAATGCTCATGTGATGCTAGTGGCTTGTATTGCAGGTGGGAAGGAAGTAAAGGCAAGACATAACAGTAAGCATATTCGGGCCAAGTGTATTTTAATTTGACCGATGCATCTGCAGAGCTTTTACAGCATGCACAAGCAGCCAGCTGTAACACACCTCCAAATAGCTGGCTGCATATCGCAACCTTAGGGTTCCTTCACCAAAAATCACCATTGCAGCTGTTTGGCCAATAATGTCTAAGATCAGGGAGCTTGCTGTTGGCTACTCATTCAGGCTTGCTTGTGAGCTTCTGATGTCAAGGATACTAGCTGACCCTCGGCTGGCAACAGCACAGATTGATGGTCACTAGCTTATTCTGGGTCAGTGGTGACATTAGTATATGGCCATCAGTTGATCCCAGGTAATTGACAGCACAGGAAGATGACCATTAACTGTTCTGAAGTCTGTAACAGTGTAATCAGACAGCTGCTATATAATCACAGATCAATGGCAGTGTGGGGGATAACTAATCCTCTGTCAGCAGCAGCATAGGTAGTTTGCCTGTAGTTGCTCACAGGATGATGGCAGATAATTTGCTATTTACATTGATGATGACTAGCTAATCTCTGGTCTGTTTTGGCACACATGGATAGCCACAGGATGATCCTAGGACAGTGGCTGCTTAGGCAGATGAACATTAGTTGATCTACATAAACTGACAGATTTTGGTTGACAGTGGGTTAGTGATGAATGGCCAATAGCTGATCCTAGGTCAGTAACATTGTAGGCTGATGCCACTAGTCCCTTTTTGGTGGAAGGCAATGTAGGCATATGACCACTAGCTAACCTCAGAGTGAAAATGGTGTAGACAAATGGCAACTAGTCAATTGAAGATTGTTAATAGCATAGATAATAGGTCAGTAACTAATTCAAGGGTGATGGCTATATAAGCAGATGGCCAGCAGTTGATCCCATTTTGATGGAAATATATACAGCCTGTACCTTTGCCATCGGAGCTGTCATAAAATAAAAGATCTTCTGGTACACAACAGAACAGCTCTAAACAACTCTTTGAACTAACATTTTGCAGGATTGTTGTTTTCATTGTATTACTTTCAAATGGACGTTTTTTAAAAACTGAACCTTACATCAAATTACTAAAATAGCCACATTGCACAGAATTATACTAAACCATTCTTCTGGTTACTGTCAGTCCCATTGGTATAAAAGTTTGCATTCAAGTAACCTGACTGTGATTTAGTTCAATTAGCTTGCGAAATTGGGGGACGAATGGGGCATGCAATGAGAAATCACTCTGACTTAAGTGATCCATTAAGACTGTTGCTGACTCATGTTTTTGGTTTCACAATTTTTACAGCCCAGAACAGTATCAGTAGACCTGCAGGCTGATCCGTCTTTGCAAGTGGAGATCTCTGATGCAGTCAGTGAGAGAGACAAGGTGAAATTTACTGTGCATACTAAGGTAGGTTGGGCTGATAGAAAAGTGCTGCTGATGACAGGGTACGTTGGATATGACAGATGTAAGACTGATTCTTTGTTCAAGTCAGCTTAAATATAAAACTGGTACATTGTACACCAAGGAAGGCCATTATGTACACTTTTTCTTGTAAGAGTATTAGCTTCTTCACATTAAACTAAGTTATGTAAAGACAGAAAACACTGTTGCTTTTAACCACAAAAACATGATTTCAGATAGACCATTTCTTTCTGAATTAGTTATTTTCTCCAGACCTGATTCTGAGTCCTGCAATCATAGAGTCATTCTGCCAGTGCAAAGCTCGCATTGCACAACATAGAAAAGATATTCTTTTGCTTAGTATGTTTTGCCTAAATAACAGAACATATGGGTGAATGAGAAATATGTGGTCTCTCGTGGCCTTTATAGTAGACGTAGATGTATGTTATATATGTTGTTTGTCTTTTCGGCTTTTCTTGGTTAGAGGTCGCCACAGCTGAACTCCAGTCCGCTAATGATTGGCAGTTTTTTATGGTGCTGAGTTGCCAGCCCGACGCCCAACCTTCAGCGAAGGCACGCCCATTCACACATGTCTTTCGGAGGCCACTCAACCACAGGAAGGACATGCAGACTCCACACAGAAGGTACTCCAGCCCTGAATAGAACAGGAGAACCTCTTGCTGTGAGGCAACAACGTTACCGCTGTACCACAGCAGCTTCAGATGTATGTTATATATGACAAGACAGAATATATGTTTGCAGGTTATGTTAAATATAGTATTGCTTCTATGTACAATCACAGTGACTATGCAATTACATGCAAAAACAGCAATTACTGTTCTTACCTACGTCTAGGGTAGCCATGATGGTCTTAGCTGTTCCATATGCCCTTGCAGTTGCAAGCACCAAATTCAGTATTGTTCCAATACTAGGTATAAACAATGATTAGAAGCAGTTTACGGTTGTGGCCAACACAGAACAATTTACCCTTGTGCTTTACATATATTATATGGAGATGCTTAAAATGGGGAGAAGTTATAATGCTTAGATTCTTAATTAAGTATAATTTGTAAAAAAATAGACAGGCCAGCTCCAGAAAGGAAGTCTACATAAACCAGATAAAATGAAATAATTTATTTAAGCTCGCATTTCACACACAGCTTTTCATCCAAACGGACTTGCCATTTTATAATGCATCACTGGTGAGGTCATTGTTCTACAAACTAATTAATTCTTTGTTAACAGGAACTGACACAGTACATTAAGTTTGTATTTTGAATAAAAATCACATATACAATTTGATATAAGTTCAGTTTGAAAAAAACTTATATAGAAATGTGAAGTTGTATAAAAATACACGTAAATGTGTTAATAAATGCACATAATTTAATATAAATCTATTGTGTGTGTGTATATAAAGTTTCTATAACCTTTGGTTTTTTTGTTTTAACACAGGGACTATAGAGATATAATCATTAACACCTGGAAAATATGTTGCATCCAAAGTTAATTGCCATGCTACCTCCCTTATTTCTAAATACTTTTTCTATGAACCTCCCCTGGGGTTGTGTGGTATCTTTTCAATTATTATAAATGAAAAATAATGAAAACCTTTACATACTGTTAAATGCCTATATAAAGCTTTATTTATATTACATTTTGAGATATCGTAATTGTGTTCATAAATCCATCTTCTCAGTTGCCTCTCCGTTTTGCCAACATAAAAAGGTGTACAGGTACGGCAGATTGCTAAATGTACTAAACCCTTGGTGTTGCAATTGCATTTCTGTACATAGACTACTGATTTCAAAGTATTGTTTAATTAATTGCTTTTTACCTCCAAAATGTAATGACATTGACTACATCTACCATATTTTGTAGTTCCCCTAAGATTGTTCTTGTTGTATTCTTTCTTGTTTATTTCTATAATATTCTTAGTATTTCTTGCTCTTTTAAAAATAAACATTGGTCTTTATCCCACAGTACATGCTACCTTTACATCGGCAATGTGTTTTTAAAAAAATAACTACTCCATATGTATCATGAAACCAGACAGAGGTGGGGGAGTTGTTATATTTGACAATCGTCGTTACATAAATTAAATGTTAAAATTTTTATGTGATGGGAATATTTACATTTCAGCATTCCTTAATGAGGTATAATTATGCTATCACAAAACTGACCAATATTTACAGGACAGTATGTTACAACATTTTCTTGATATAGCTGTTTATAATTTTTTAAAGATTCCAAACCCCTCAATATCCATTAGTTTTGGAATTCCAAAAATACATAAGAGTTCAACCCCCCTCACCACCCATTTAGAGCAATAATATCACCTGCAGTTCAAAAACTTACCCATTTGCAACAATAATTGATAGAATGTTAAAACCAGTACAGAATTTGCGAACCCATATGGTTCTTGATTCCTGGGACTTTTTAGGGATATTGGAACCCAATTTATGGGACAAAGACATTATATTCTTAACAGTGGATGTTACTGACTTATTTTCCCGCATTCCACAAGAGATTGGTTTGGAATTATTCCAACAAGCCCTAAACCACTTTGATTTCCTAACCACAAGGCAGGTTAAAATGCTTATGGGTTTATAGAAATAGTCCTAGATAACAATTAAATTTGGTTTGAAGGTTAGGTCTACAAGCAAATTAAGGTAGTTGCAATAATTTTTCCAATTTGGTCATGTTGACCTGGGAGCAGTAGTATGTGTTCACTTCTCAATATACTGAATACATAAAACCTTTTGTGAGATTTTTGGATGAAATCTTTATTCTGTGATCTGGTGACACTAAAATTATCCCTGAATTTATTGAACATATAAATCAATCTACCTATTTTTTGAAGTTTGCTCACAGAATAGATCAGAATACAAAAAATTTTCTGGATACTACTATTTTGAAGGGTACAAATGGCTTCATATCGAACATCTATAGGAAACCAACATTTTCAAATGGTTATTTGCATTATAAGGGGGTACACCTCTTTTTTTCAAAAGAAAAGTCTAGTTAAAGGACAGTTTGTAGGGGTGGCATGTATGGCTCCAAATAGGGAAAGTTGACATTAAATGAGCCAAATTAGAAAAAATGTTTATCGAGAGATAATACCCCCAAATCTTGATAAGGGCTATTAGTGAAGAACTTTCCAAAGGATGGGGGAAATATACCCTATTATTAGAAGTATTTTTAAAAGCCCACAAAAAAAATAATTTGGGCAAACAATGCATAAATGATAGTCCTCAAAATAATTGTAACAACATCCAAGACACACATCAACAAATGCCACAACAGACACAATTTGACAACAAACAACAATGAGAATTAACCAAAGAAAGTACTAATTTTACTAGAGCCCTCAAAGTACAGTATAGTACAGATTCCAATACAGTTAATGGAATAATTAATAGATATTGAAACATCTTGACTAGTGATGTAAAGGTGGCAAGTACTGTGGGACAAAGACTAAAAAACTGGCATGGTCGCCATTTTTATAATAATTATTTCTTATGAAGTCCTTTTGGACAAAAAGCTGGTAGTGAATTGTGAGCTTAAATAAATTATTTCATTTTATTTAGTGTATGCAGACTTCCTTTCTGGGGATGGCTTTTTGTTTCTTAAGTTTTTGGAAAAAAATAGAATATTAATCGGGTCTATATTATAACAACGAACAATCAGATGATTGAACATTGTTATATCGACCCCTAAATCTTTAAAACTCAAAACAGTGAACAACCAGAACAGCGATTTTTTTTCCCAGGGAAAAAAAATCGCTATTCCCAAAAAAAAACACTAAACACTAAATAAAGTGGGGGGATTTGCCCACAACACCTCCCATGTGGGGGGCTGTGCCCCCCACAGCCCCTCCTACTTAAATATACCAACTCTGAGATCATACTACAGTGGAGGAAACGGCACAACCCGGCCGGCTGGCCCAGCGATTTCTTTCCCTGGGAAAAAAATTTGCTGTTCCAGCTGCTCGCTATTTTGCCGCTTCTATACTTAGTGTTCGACCTAACAGTATTCAATCATCTGATCGTTCGCTGAACTAAACTAGACCCTATTAATCAGCTCTTCTTAGTTCAGTAAACATAACCTATGAAAAATCCACCCACCAATAACATAAGATAATGCCAATCAAACAAACAATAACTAATATATCATCTGTCATATACAGCAACTTATGTATCTTTAAGTGCTATCTGATCTTTCTAATTCTGCATTGCATAGCTCAATATATCATAAAAGTTATCCCATTGTGTAAAAGACTGTACATAAATATATGTGTTCAAATATATTACAGTTAAAACATTTTGGTATTTCAAAAAAGGTTAATTTAATCACATAGCTGTCATGTGTAGCTTGAAATCTAGTAAATGAGCTCACATTATGTAATTATTTTTAGTATGATTTTGGACAAAATAATGAACTATACGATATATTTAAATAGCCAGCCAAAACATTTAAAAAATAAACTGCTTGAGCTTTTACAATAGGTTGAAAAACTGGGATTGGTTTACACTTAAATGAGCTGAAAAATAATCTGTAATTCTTCAAATTATTCTACATTTTGTAGTTCGATGCCTTACCTGTTCAATATATGTTGTGTATATCTACTAGAAAACCTATTTAAATTGTGCTGGAAAGCAAGTTATCTTTTTCCTCTATCATTTCCTTTCTGTGTCTCATTGGAAAGGTTTGCAACATCATGATGCATTGATAGAAAACTTGCAGAGACATATATTTTTTTTTAATATTATTGAAACATACAATAATAGGTTCATATATAAGTAATAGGGTAGCTGGCCTTGTTGGCCATTCAAGCCTAGCCAATTTCCCTTTCAAATTAAACCCTTTACCTTGTGTCTGTGAGGTAAATACCTTATCCATTATAACACCCCCAAACCCAACAAGATTATATCACCACAAATGGAAGTCAAACGGACAGTCCCAGGCTTAGTAAGTCAATGCCTTATCCATTAGGCCACTGGAATGGCAAATTAATTAGTCAAGGGCACTGAATAATTAGTATGTGTGTTTAGATAGATAGAGAGAAATATAGATAGAGATATATATATTGATGTAGATATAGATATAATAAATACACACACATTTATATATGTATGTAAGTGTGCATATATTTTATATGCGTGTGTGTGTGTGTGTGTGTGCGCGTGTGTGTTTGTGTGTGTATTTTGTTGTTTTTTTAACACTGTATGTAGTGCTATATTCCTTTTCAAATTAATGCTGTCTTATACCTTTCTGCCCTTCCCTTCTATCTCCCCCACAACTCTGAAAAAAATCAGCAGCATATTGGGCTATGCCTGAAAAGAGTTGTTGATAACCTTTTTTACACAGACATGGGTTGTATGTGTGACCAAAGAATGAGGCAGTCTGTATTGATAAGAACATAGAGGAACATATAAAACTCACTAACAACGAAAGTTCAATTATTCTGGCTCTGTGCTCTAAAGGGGTGGAGCCCTAACAGCAACTGAGGCAAATATGGTTTGGCCGGCATCCCTGGCACTGAGGGAGCCAGGCTGGGAGGGGGAGATGGATGTAGAGGCAGGAATCCGTGGTTCCTGTGGTTTCTCTAGTGGAGACTGGAGAAATCATGTGCTATGCTTCAGGGAGAAGGGGCAGGGCTTTTTGCCAACAAGTAGCCTATAGTAGCTAGATTCATTATGTCCTCTGCAGCCAAAATATTTCCTGACTTATGCCACCAAATTAAAAATGAATTTGTCAGTATTGTTGGTTACAGTGAGATAGTCATAAAATAGATTAAAAAACATATGTTCATAGGTTCATAGATTAGTACTAGGCTAATTGCCCTGGTGGGCCATTTTAAGCCCAGCCAGTTACCCCATGTGAGAATCGAACCCTGCACCTTGTGTCTGCAAGGTTAACACCTTAACCATTATGCCAGCCTCCCACCCCCTTCACCCCATTTGCATCAGAATATGTCTCACACTATAATATTTAATGTTTTTCAAATGTAACACTCTGGAAAGATTTTGACACTCACTATCTTAGAGGTCTCAGACTTGACCTGCAGGTTTTGAATGGTATTTTTACCTTTGTTTTGCTGCCAATCCTCAACATAACTTCTTCCTTATTCTTTTCCTAATGTGTCCAGATGTCTCCGTGGTGCCCCAAGTCTCCTGCATGCTACAGTAAGAAAGCTTAGGGGTATCTTCCCTCCACTCTTTTAGGCAGTCCAGATGCTCTTAACTATTATGCCATAAGTGATTTTTAGGGTATGGGAGTTTTAAAAATTCTTTCAGTTCCTGTGGCTTGCTTTCTGTTGGTCTCAAGCAAGTCTCACAACCCGTATACATGTCCTCCCTATGATTATAAACAGATGTTTCCAATTTAAGGTCCTTAATGCCATTCACATTATCTGTTCAATAATCTCTTCTGCATCTGCTCCTTTGGCAGCAGAATATTTAGGACCTGATCCAGCTTCTCTTCTGTTAGTATTATGCAGTTTTCTTTAAATGGAACCAGATGTTTCCTACACCGCAAATGATTACTGATAGTCCTTCCGCACAACTAACAAACATCACAAAAAAAATTTCCAACACACAGCTGAGCACTGACCTCATAGTTTATAGATCCAATCACATGCATACTTTTATAGTGTAATGGGGTCGCTTTCATGTCCCATGGAGCACAAATGCTGTGCCTCTATCTTGTAGCCAGGCCTAGCAGGTCTGGTTATATGTGCAACCCATGTAGAATTATGTCTGGCACAGGCACATAAAGTTGAAAGAATTGACTTGTAAAGCTATATTGAAGGAATATTGATTTTAACTGGAGACTAGACTATACCATCTTCTACAAGTGTTTTGAACCAATCAGAACCTAGAAAGATTACTTCTGTTTAAAAGTATGCTGACTTTCTGTAGTATCTCGATGGCAAATAAGCTAGAGGCAACATGGGTGTGGTCTAAATTCCATGTGGTCTTTACCAAAACAAAACTCTCTAGAAAGCAAGTGTAGCACATGACATGCAACTTCCTACAGCACTTAAAGATGTATACACCCATTACTCTACAGCTGAAATTTAATTTTATGTGTGTGTGTGTGTGTGTATATGTATATATATATATATATATATATATATGTGTGTGTGTGTGTGTGTGTTTGTGAGATGTAATACATAGAGTTGCAGTGTGTGATACCTGAAATATCGTCTGCATCAGGTTTAGGGAATGACTTTCATGACAAGTTGCAAAGTTATACCTCACTGAGTCATATACCAAGTTCCTTTTTATAATTTTTTTTGTTCTCCCCACAGCTGACCATTAGGTGGTCCCAGGGGCCTCACCTTGCTCACCAGGTCTACCAAACCTGACTATTCTCTTTAGACTTTCTCTGACCTATGTTCACAACTGATGAGGTGATTGAGGCACCCTGAGGTAGACTCACACTGCTGGTGAGAAGGATTTTTATGTGCATGCACCTGTCCCATAACAAGGGAAGATGTGTAATGGACATGGCTGGCATATGTCCCACCTCTGGGGTGTCTTGGCCATAGCCTCAACCCCTGAAGACAATGCCCCCATAAATCCATGGTCTCCACCAGGGATCAACCACAAGGGAAACCCAGGTGTGTGAACCCACCTCTAATGATGGACACACCCATCTTGCCCACCTGCACTGCCAAGCACCAGAGCCTGTAATCAAACTCAGGTTGCCTGGGCCATTGTCAGGACTCTATCCCGCTGCACTACTGGAGCAGGCTTACAGTACTAGATATTTTACGTACCACCAAAACCAGATCCTTTTGCTATGATATACAGCAATCTCAGAGTTAGTATATATAAGTAACATAAATAACATGACTATGAGGTGCAAGCCCCCCAACATTATTTAAGCTGTAGCTAATTTCAGTGTTGAACACTAAAAATATACACTTTTGTCCAATGCTTTCCTTTCCTAAGTATCACAAATTAATGAAAAACTCGACAAACTTATGGAAGGCAAAAAAACAGTGACCAAAAATAAAACTCACATAAATTTATTAAATAAATATTAATAAGAACATTTGCCTCTATAAAAACACATAATATGGCAGAGACTTCATCAGAATTAACAACTTCATATTGGGATCTGTTTAAATGTGTTTTAAATTCTGTCATGTGACTTTATTGTCCAATCAAACCTCTCATTTTAAAAACACATTCTTTAGAAGACAGAAAATATTACTGAACCAAACACTTTCTCTGCATAGGTTCATAGGTTTATAGGTAGGTACTAGGCTACCAGCCCAAAGGCATTTATAAGCCTAGCAGGAATGTGTTGGCTTTCGCTGCCCCCTTAGATTAGTTCCCTGTGCCTCTGTCCAGCAGAGCCACTGAAATGATCTCCGGGGTAAACTTTCTGTTTCCCATCCACTCGTCAAGGTTTCTTTTGAAAAGTGCTAGCAAGGATCTCTGCCTAATGTAGATTGGAATCTTGTTCCAAAGCATGGGAAGTCTCTGGAACAGGAATCTATCCCTCCAGCACGTCCTATTTATTGTTGTGGTGAGGTATAGATCCCTAAAGCGTGTGGCTCGAGGGGATAAGGTTTTCTTTAGGTGGAGCATGTCCATCAATTCTGGGTTGGACATGGCCTTGTATGTCAGACAGAGCTCACCTCTGAGCAGGTGGTATGCAACCAAGTACAGCTGGAGTTTCTTCAGTTGAGCTGCATAGGGCATCTGTTTGAGGCCAGTGATCCTCTTGGTGAGGTACTTCTGTGTTTTTTTTCAGCTGTTACAGGTGTCTTGTAAGGTACATCCCAAATGGGACGGTGTACTCTATGATGGGTCTGATGAGTGATGAGTAGAGGGGCACAATGACCTCTTTTGATCTGGATGCAAACCCTTTTTATGATTAGGTGGGCTACATAGAAGGATTCTCTAACCACTTTGGCAATGTGATTACCAAAGGAGAGATTACTATCTACTTGGGTCCCCATATCCCTTATTACATTTTCTGTATTTAGGGGACTACCACCTATGTGGTAGTTTGTAGGTACTTTGTTATTTCCAAAGGGAATAACTATGCACTTTTTGGCATTTAGCTTGAGGCCATGATTTTGACACCAGGTATCCGTCTCAGTGAGACCCTTTTGGAGGATGTCTGTGTCAGCTGGTGAGTCAGTTATAGCTCCTAGTTTGCAGTTGTCTATGAACTTGGTCAGTCATAGTCCTCCTGTGCTTGTCTGTACCTCTGAGAAGTATATGCCAAACAGGAGGGGTCCTAGGACTGAGCCCTGGGGAACACCATTTGTAACCGGTTTAGAGTCACAACTCTTACCATGTGGGTTCTGTTCATGAGCCAATTGGTAACCCATCTTGTGACATGGGGGTTTATGTTCAGGCTGGTGGGCTTGTCTATAATACCAGAATGAGGAATGGTGTTGAAGGACTTTGAGATGTCTAGGTAGGCTGTGTGTACCACCTTTCCCTCGTCTATAGCCTTTTTAACTGTCTCAAAGAAGTCCACCAGGTTTAGGAGGCATGATCTGCCCTTAACAAAGCTGAATTGGGTAGGGTCCATTGTTTGGAGGTTCCCAATGTCTCTTTTAATGAGTTCCATGATGATGCGCTCCATAGCCTTGCAGAACAAGCTAGTCAGGCTTATAAGGCGATAGTTCCCAGGGTCTGTTGTGGCTCAACCTTTGTGGAGCGGAATAACCATTGCTGTGCACCACTCTATGGGTACATAGCCTGTGGAGAGGCTGAGTTAGAACAGTGTGTTTAGGTGAGGGGTTAGTTCGTCTTGAGCTCGTGTAGAATGCAGCCTGGGATACCGTCCGGTCCCATTGATGCTGTGTTTTTGGCTTTGGAGAGGGCAATTTTAACCTGAGTGTCTGTGATTTCAGGGGATCTACATTCTTCTGGTATGGTTATGGGCCCTTTTGGGGGTGAGAGGGGGGTGAAGTTTGCACTGAACCTGTCTGCCAGGATGTTGGCAATATCGGCTGGGTCAGTGTATTTTGTGCCATTCTGCACTAACTCTGAGCAGATCTGAGCATTGCCACTTAGATTTTTTTACATAGCTAAAGAATGCCTTGTGGTTATCTTTGGAGTCCTTGGCAAGTTTTCTTTCAAAGCTCACCTTGGACGATTTTATGAGGGATCGTAGTTTCTTGCTGATACTGATCAGGGATGTCTTCCCTTCTTGGGATTTTACTCTTTTCTGTACTAGTTTCCTCCTTGTATTGTATAGCTTGTTTATGGCAGTGGTCCACCAGACTGGTTTCCTTTTCTTGGAGGAGTGAGTCTTGGTTTTGTTTGGGATAGCACAATCCATGCATTCTTGTAGATGCCCGTAGAATGCATTAGTAAAGGATTTTGCAGGTTGGACAGCGTTATCCTTTAGCATGTGGGCTTTGAAACTTTCCACCTCCATCTTAAGTAATGTGAAGTTTGCTTTTGAAAAGTTTTTCACAGTGGTTTCCTTGTCTGGGGGTGGGGGCGGAATGTGGATATCCAAAGTGATTTGTTTATGGTCAGATCTAACCAGCGAGGGGTTGACCTCCGGTGTGGAACACCGGTCACCCATGTTGGTGATAACCAGGTCCAATATGCTGTCACCTCTGGTGGGAGTGTTGACCAGTTATTCCAGGGTGTTTGAGTTTATAAATTCTAGGAAATGTTGGGCAAGGGAGTTAGTACTTGAGTAGTTCTCCCAGTTAATGTTTGGGTAATTGAAATCACCCAATATTAGGGTGTTTGCTAGGAGCTTTATGTTTCCCAGTGTTTCCAGAAATGCGGAATGGGGGTCTTGGAACATGGTGGGTGATCTGTAGCAAGCTACAATTTGAATTGCAGTTTTGCCCATTGTTTGTTGCATGTGGATAATCTCTGAAGCATCGTGCTGTGCCACTAACCTGGAGGTGTGGGTATCCTTGATGAATATGGATACTCCCCCGCCTTTTGTATTTCGGTCCGGGTTTTATGGCTGAAATGTATGGTATGAGTTGTAGCCTGGTAGTCCCGGGGTGCTCTCTGGAGCCTTAAACCAGGTTTCTGTTATTGCACATATATCGATTTTCTCCATACTGAGGAGTGCCTCGAGTGCATGCATTTTGAGGTTTAGACTTCTGGCATTGAGTAGTATTACCCTCAGATTTTTGTTACTTGTGCTATTTACGGCAGTAGGTTTGTCTTTTGAGCCTTGCCTAAAAAAGGCACTATGGGGGTGGCAAGAGCCTTGGCCAGTATTCAAAAGCCTAAGGGTGACAGGTGCAAGCCATCTCTAGCGAAGCAGTGTGGCTTGTCGAGCATGTCATCCCAGGCAGACAGACACTGGATCCCCTTTGAATGACACCAGAAACTTAGCCAATTGTTGAAATTGATAATTTTTTCTTTATATAGTGGCATCATTCCTGGTGAGGGCAGGATGCTACTCAGGGACAGGGTCATACCGGCCTGGGCTATGTGATCAGAGAGCTCTTCCATGTCTCTTTTCATGTAGTCCAGAGAGGTACGGCTCAGGTCATTCACACCAACATGGACAATGACAGAGTCGTATTTGTACTTGTTCTGGAGTGACCTGAGTGCTTGTGCTATGTGGTGGATCCTGGCACCCGACAGGCAGCTAACAGTAACCTTCTCCTTATTCAGCCTAGTGAGTGGGACGTCAGTGTGCCTGACTATAGAGTCACATATTACTAGCATGTTGGGTATGTTATTTTGCCTTGAGGACTGTGATTGCGTGGCACACCGGTTTTGTGAAGTATGTGTTTTATGGTTTGTGTTGGGGGGGTGGAGGTTGCTTGGATGTCTGCTTTGGAGGGCTCTGTTGCTTTTGCAGATTTTTATTTAGAGCCTCCAAGTATGTTTTCGTGTATTTACATGTGTTTTTTGCCAGTACTGGTTTAATGGGTCTATGTGAGACTGGTGGTGTGATGCCAGTATTTCCCTTCTCCTCTTGACTATCTGATCCAGTCTTGGGTTGAGAGAGCTTAGCCTGCAGTTTGGCTGTATAATTGCATCTCTCGCATGTATTAGTGTTTGGTATTAGGAGGAGAGGGTTGTCTGTGTACATGATGAAGTTGTAACATTGACTCAAAATGCCCAGATTCACAAGTTGGACTGGAGAATACACCTGAAACTGCCCTTTGGACATGCCTGGATCGGTACAGTAAACTGTTTTACTGAATGGCTGGTAAGGTCGAATAGAGAGCCTTGTCCTTCTGTGCTGCTAGGGTTTATAAGTGCTTGCTATGAGTTTTGAGCAAGTGCCAGTCTGAGAAATGAATGGCTTGAGTGCTTAAGTTGAAAGATTGTCTAGTTCCAAGGGAAAAATTAAAGAGGAGACTTTGTGGAGCCGAGAATAGTTATACCCTAGCTAACTGGCGCTGTCTGGCACACAAAACTGGGCAAATACATTTTTTATAGCAGGAAAATGAAAGAGATAGAAATTAGCCCAAAATGGCCAATAAACTACTACTTTCTGGGCTGAAACTACTCCTCCAGGGACAGATAGGTTGCTCAAAGCTCCCCTCTCTCACATGTGAACAGAGAAACTTCCTTCTATCCAAGTAAGGTATGGGCAAACACAGAGATTTGTAACACAGCCCTGAATTCAGCACTAACCTGAAAACTGGACTATACTAGCTTAAAAAGGTGGGAAACAAGTATATATATATTTTTTTCAGAAAATAAAGCAGATACAATAAAAAACTACTTTAAATGCGCATAAAAAGATGCTTATTGTTATATATCTCAGTTCAGAGTTGTAGTCAATGCCCCTAGTAATAAAGTAGAAATACAGTAAAAGCAGATGAATAAAGTGCAATTTTATATATATATATATATATATATATATATATATATATATATATATATATATAAAAACAATAGAAAACGAACAATCTGGTTTAAACAAGTTACCCAATTAACCAGAAAAAATCAAAAACTGAGCCCTGTTCCAGCAGTCTTCAATCAGACAAATTCTAACTGCACACTCCCGCTACTAGGGTATAGGGGAACCTTCTCTAAAATAGATGGCTTGGATTAGTGCTCAAGTTATACAAACAAAGCTAGATTCCACAGGCCTGAATCTTGTCCTATGCTACAGCAACAAGGCGCACCAATTTCGGAAAGAAACAGTTCGAATAAGCAGGCACAATAAGCCTGTGACCAGAAATTCCCAGCTCAGAAGGGCAGAATCCAGCCTCTCCTCTCACAAGAGTGCAGACCACAAACCTTCTTAATGTAGAATAACTGGCCTGAAGCCCAAGTGCTTAAACCAGAACTAATACACTTTTAGAATAGCAGACACAGAGCTTTCAATCAGCAATTCCCAACTTAGAAGGATGTAAGCTACCTGTCCTGCCACAACAGTGCAGACCACAAACCTTCTTAATGTAAAACAACCGGTATGAAGCCCAAGTGCTTAAACCAAAAGACTTAGAGTAACAGTTACAATTTAATCAGGCTACTACCAAGCAGCAATAAGTGCAGCCGAATAAATAAAATTGAGTACTTTTAAGAAGAGGCAAAAGCAAAATAAAGGAGGAAAGACAAATACAGTAAAAGCAGATTATTTTTTTTTTTTTGTTAGTAACGTGCAAGGAGAGCAGAAGGAAGAACCTAAGTGGGTTGGCCTTCTCAAATCTTCTCTCTGTATTGTGTAGAGTTGAACTCTAGACTCAGAATATGATCTCACTGTATTCAGTTAAGGGAGCAAATGAGATGGACTCAGGAGGAGTGTTCAAATACAGACTTACAGGAGGGGCGGGCAATTCCAGAGCCACCAACACTAACACCAAAACAAGAACAGGGAGGATGGGTGGGGACAAACAAGAAGAAGTACAGTTGTACAGATTACAGAGATATTAAATCAAAATGCAGACAAAAAATGAGAATAAACACTTATCTTTTCTCAATATCACAGCTGGCAGTAGGTTAATCTCTCTGCAGCAGCCTGAGCAACAGGTATATCTGATTTAAAACACAGGACAGAAACCAAACAATACAGATATAGGAATACTTTGGCCGGATGAAACTAGTTCTGAAAACTTACTGCCACTAAGAAAATAGACAAGGCCTCCAGACAAAGGATTTCACTACAACTGAGGTCAACACTAAGAGATATACAGCTATAACACACAAGAAGAAGAATAAGTACAGTTGTACAGATTACAGAGATATTAAATCAAAATGCAGACAAAAAATTAGAATAAACACTTATCTTTTCTCAATATCACAGCTGGCAGTAGGTCAGTCTCTCTGCAGCAACCTGAGCAACAGGTACTTCTATGATTAATGCTAGCATTCAACCTTCCGTGTCTGCATACATCCAGAATAACTTGCCATCTATATACTTCATAGTTGAATTCATCATCTTTGCTAGCACCCCCTAGGGTTGATGGGAATTTGTTCCAACAGTGCAAATAAGAACTTTTTAAAATTCTTGCAAATTATTGAATGTTTATATAATACATTGATCACATTTTTACTTTTAATAGAATACATATGTTCATATATTCTGTTTCTCAACTTTCTATTAGTCTTCTTTATATAGAAGTTTCCACATGATAAGCATATTAGCAATATATACTACATATTCAGAATTGCAGTTGAAATGACCTTCTGATTGACAAGTTCTAATATTTTTTTTCACAAAGCACATTCAGACTCTCTAATGTATATCTAAACATACTACAGTATTTACTGCGTACCACATCTCAGAGATACATTTTCTTCATTTATTTTTGTCCTTTATCTTATTCTCCACAATATTTTTTACATTCTGACTTCTTTTGTTGATGAAACATGGCCCTTCTCCTACTATCTTTAAAACCTTATTACTTCTCCCTAAAATCTTCCAGGTCTATATTCAGCCATTGAATGAAAATTCAATGGAATGGATAAACATCAAACCATATGCATTTAACGTTCACTTAGCGAATGTTCATTTCAGAGACTGAGTGAGACAGGGAAAGTAACTAGTTGTCCAACACCTCCCCATCTGCCCTTTTCCCCACTGTAGTATGGTCTCGGAGTTGGTATAAATAGTTAGGGGTGGTGGGGTGGCAAAGCCCCCCTCTTTGGGGGTGGGTTTGAAATACCATGTTGTGTGAGATGGGAAAGTGTTGGACAACTAGTTACTTTCCCCATCTCACTAATTCGTTGAAATTAATGTTTGGTAAGTGAACTTTCGATGCTTAGGTTTCGATGTTTAACCTTTCGATTGAATTTTCATTTGATGGCTGAACACAGACCCAAATATCTCAACTATCTTGTAGAGCATTTTTAATAGTTTTAGAATCTAAATTATAAGTTAAGAATATAGCTATGTTCCATTTATCTTTATATTGCTATTTGTTTTATTTGTATGTTTGTCCATAAAATCTTCTTTATCCAAAACACTTTGTATTAACTCACATGGATACTCCCTTGTTTAAAATATATTCTGTAATTGCAGTAATGGCATTAGCCAAAACCTTATCACACACGAGATTTATGTTGCTAATTTTCATGGTCTTAACCACACTCTTTTTCTCATAACCAGGATGCATACTTTTGTGATGCAATAAAGCATTCTTAAACTTTACACAAGCCTCTGATTTGCCAAAAATAGTATTTTTAAACACCCTCACATCTAAAACAATAACCATGACATCACAACTATAAGTAAATTCCAAAAATTCAGTGGTGTTAGTTGAACAATTTATAAAAACATCCAGTTCTGTTTCGGTTCCTGTCCAAACCATACATATATCATACATAAAATGCATGTAGCATTTTACTTTTTCATAAAATTTTGAACCATATAAAAAGTTGTCTTCCCAATATACATAGCTTCATAGGTTCATACAGTGATACTAGGCTATTGGCCCGGAGGCCCTTATAAGCCTAGCCATGAATTTTGCCCATGTTCCCTCAAAGTCAGCACCTCTTTCCCCTGTCCAGCAGGGACACAGGTGGGATCCTAGGGGTGTATTTTCTGTGTCCCATCCAGTCATCCAGGTTCCTGTTAAAGAGAGTTAGAGAGGTACTCCACTGGACATGGAGAGGGAGTCTATTCCACAGATGGGGAGTCTTTGGGACATGAATCTATCCTGTCAACAAGTTCTCTTAATGCCACAGATCAGATTAAGGCCTTGCGTGCGGGTTGCTCAAGTGGAGTTTTACTTACGGATATGCAGCAACACCATCAAGGTTGCATCTGAGATGGCCTTGTATGAAACTGAATAGAGGGACAGGGCTTTTAGCCTATGTGTATAGAGTAGATGTTTGAGACCCTGGATTTTCCTGGTCAGGAATCTCTATGGTCTTTCAAGCTGCTGCACGTTCTTGGCAAGGTACATGCCAAAGGGGGCGTTGTACTCGATAATGGATCTGATAAGGGAGGAGTACAGGGATGCTATGACCTCCTTGTTCCTGGATGAAATACCCTTGTTTATGAGGTGGGCCATATAGAAAGTATTCTGTACAATGGAGGCAACGCAGTGGTCAAAAGTCAGGTTGCTATCCACCTGGGTGCCCAAGTACCTCACGACTGATTGTGTGCTTAGTACATTATTAATGTGATAATTAGTGGGGATGCCATTTTACCAAAGGGGGTAATGATGCATTTCTTGGCATTCAGTTTGTGGCCATGCTTCTGGCACCAGTCATTAGTTTTGGTAAGATTCTCTTGGAGGATGTTCACATCACTAGGGGAATTTAAGACAGTACCCAGCTTGCAGTCATCTACAAACGTGGTCAGCCGCAGACCATAGGTATTGGCTTGCACCTCAAAAAAGTATATCCCAAACAGTAGAGACCCCAAGACCAATACTTGGGGTGCACCACTCATTACGGGTCTACTACTAGAGGTGGATTCCCCTATTTTGACTGAGTGAGTTCTATCAGTGAGCCAGTTAGCTACCCATCTGGTAACATACTGGTTGAAGTCTAGCTGGGAGAGTTTATCTACTATGTCCAAGTGCAGAATAGTGTTGAAGGCTTTGGCTAGGTCAAGGTAGGCAGTGTGTATCATCTTCCCCTTATCCATGGCTTTGGTGACTGTTTCAAAGAAGTCAACCAAATTTAACAGGCAAGATCTCCCTTTGACAAAACCAAACTGTGTGGGGTCAAGCATTTGGAGGTTGCCAAGGTCCTTGTTTATAAGGTCCATGATAATTTGTTCCATGGCCTTGCAGATCAGGCTAGTTAGGCTGATGGGCCTATAATTGCCTAGGTCAGTGGATGCTCCACCTTTGTGTAGAGGGATGACTGTGGCTGTCCTCCATTCAGCTGGGACAAAGCTGGTGCTCAAGCTTTGGTTGAATAGGGTGCCTAACTGAGCTGAGAGCTCATGCCTGAGTTCATGTAGGATACAGCCAGGGATGTTATTGGTTCCCATGGAGACTGTATCTTTGGCCTTTGAGAGGGCATTAAAGACCTGCTCCCTGGTGATGAGGGGAGGGGGGCAAGTGCTGGGGATGTCCTGGTTTACTGATGGGGGGACAGGGGGTGAAGTTTTTACTGAACCTGTCTGCCAGCAGGTTGACTATATATATATATATATATATATATATATATATATATATATATATATATATATAAATATAAATATATATACATATATATATATATATATGGCATTTGTGCATGTGGTGTTATTGACCACCAGTTCAGAGCAGATTTGGGTGTTACCTTTGAGATTGCGGACGTATGTGAAAAAGGCCTTGTGATTGTCCTTAGTGGATCTAGCCAATTTGGACTTGAAGTTAGCCTTAGAGGATTTCACCAGTGACCGTATTTGCTTGTTCAGATAAAGGCGAGATTGCTTCACACTTGGCACCTGCTCCTTCTTAGTCCTGGACAGCAATTTTTTCCTTTTATTATAGAGTTTGTTTATTGCTGTTGTCCACCAGACAGGTTTACTCTTCCTTGAGGAAGATGATTTGGTCCTGTTAGGTATTGCTGAGTTCATACAGCTATGTAGGTGCTCAAACAGTTTTTTGGTGTAGACTTGGACATTAGTCTTGGTTCCAACTGAAGGAATGCTGGCTGTGAAGCTGCTTATACCTGCTCTGAGGAGACTGTAGTCAGCTTTGGAAAAGTTTTTTTATTTGACCCTGACGGGGGGGGGGGGGGGGCAGTCAGGGGAGATGGTGACTTCAAAAGTGATCGCTTTATGGTCGGATCTTACCAAGGAAGATGACACTGTAGGGGTGCTACAGTGGCTACTCATGTTGGTTAGGACCAGGTCCAGAATATTTTTACCTCTCGTAGGGGTGTGTGCTAGCTGAATCCAATGCATTGGCATTGACAAAGTTGAAGAATCTCAGGGCATTCATGTCTGGGCTAGAATAGGTCTTCCGCTCTATGGTTGGGTAGTTAAAGTCACCCAGGGTCAGGGTAGAGGGTTGAATCTTGATGGATTCAAGTAAGTCCAGATAGGTGGAATGGGTGTCCTGAGTCATGGTTGGGGGTCTGTAGCTAGCTATGATTTGAATAGGTGTTTTGTCAACAGTTAACTGCACTTGGAGTGTCTCCTGTGCATCATACCTGTTTGACCAGCCTGGAGGTGTGTATGTCTTTGGTAAATATTGAAACTCCACCTCCTCTGGCTTTGCAGCCCTCCATTTGGGGTCTGAAAGTATGGTAGGATGAGTTACCAGGTAAGGCTGGTGTGCTGTCCACAGCTTTGAACCAGATTTCAGTGACTGCACAAATGTCAGCATCCTCCAGGGCAAGGAATGCTTGCAATGAGTGCAGTTTCATGCTAAGACTCCTAGCTTTTAGCAGCATGACCTTTAAATTTTGCTTAGAAGAAGTGTTCATGTTGGTAGTTTTGTGCTCGTGAGTTTGCCTAAAAAAGCACTATGGGGGAGGCAACAGCCTTTGCCAGAAGCCCGAAGCCCAGGAGAAACAGATGAAGGCCATCTCTGGCAAAGCATCATGGTTTGTTAGCCATGTCCTCCCAGGCTGTCAGGTACTGGATCCCCTTGGAATAACACCAGAAACTAAGCCAGTTGTTAAAGTCAATCATTTTCTGTTTGTATTGAGGCATCATTCTGGGTGATGGTAGGATGCTTTTTAAGGCTAGGGACATACCTGCCTGGGACACATATTCAGCAAGCTCAATCATGTCTTTGTTCAAATAGTTCAGAGAGGTGCATCTCAAGTCATTCACACCAAGCTGGACTATGACAGAGTCATAACAGTACCTGTTGTTAAGAGACTTGAGTGCATCCATGATTTGGCAGATGCTAGCACCTGACAAGCAACTTACTGTGACTTTCTGCTTGTCTTGGCTGGTGAGGAGCACATCTATGTGTCTCATGATAGACTCTCCTATGACTAGTATGTTGGGCTTGTGGCTAGGCCTTAGAGGCTTGAGACACGGACGTGTGTACTATGTGTAATGCTTGGTGCTGTAGTCTCTTGTTTAGGTATGTTTTTGTTGAGAACCACTGCATATGTAGCAGTGTGTTGTAAAGGTGTGGGTGGTGTTAGAGGTGTGGTGTTTGTAGTGTTTGTGCATACAACTTTCTCAGTGCCAGATGTTCTGGCTTGTGACTGAGACAGCAAGGATTCTAGGTTCTTTATGTAATTGCATCTCTCACCTATTGTGCTCCTAGGTGGTAGTAGTAGAGGGTTATCTGTGCACATAAGGCATTTGCTACACTGTCTCAGAATGCCCATGTCAACCAGACTAGCAGGAGAAGCCATAAGAAATTGTCCGTCCATGGTTATCAGAATCTGTGGAAGAGAGGTCAGGGATAGTAGACTGGGTACTATCTGAGAAGAGCACCTGTAGGTGTGAGAAGGGCTGGATAAAATCGATACAGTAGCTGCAGGCGAGGGCCTCACTTATACAGGATTGCTGGTAAGGGAAAAGATGCAACTGAGATAAAGGGTTAAAACAGCACAGCAGTAGTGCGCAACTGGCAAACAAGCACAAGCCCATGCAAATGCTGGGTTTTAACACTAGAAAAACGAAAGTATAATAGAAACACTGGAAGTGACCAATAAACCCTTGTCCCTGAGCTCTTAGCTCAGCACCCTATGCCAGACCAGTTCCAACCAGTTCACTTACTCCCACTAAGTACAGGCAGACCCGGCCAACACAAGATGGCATAGCAGGAAACACAGGAATCACACAAACAGATCTGGACACAACAAAACCAGTAACCAGACTATGCTAAAGATATTTCAACTCTGTTTAGGTTGATTTAGCACAGGAGTACAGATACACACTTAAATATAACAGTAGTAAACAAGAGCAAACTGATTTAAACAAATTAACAAATTAACCAATAAAAAAGCTCAAAACTAAGCCCTGTCCCAGCAGTCTTCAATCAGAGAAGTTCTAACTGCACACTCCTGCCACTAGGGTGCAGGGGAACCCTCTCAAAAAAAGATGGCCTGGATTAGTGCTCAAGTTATATAAACAGAGCTAGATTCAGCAGGTCTGAATCCAGGCTATGCTACAGCATACAAGGTGCACCAATTTCAAAAAGAGAAAGTTCAAATAAGCAGGCACAATAAGTCTTCAACCAGAAATTCCCAGCTCAGAAGGGCAGAAGCTTACCCTCTGCTCCTATAAGAGTCTAGACCACAAACCTTCTTAATGTAAAATAACTACCCTGAAGCCCAAGTGCTTAAACCAGAACTAAAACACTTTTAGAATAACTGACACTAAGCTTTCAACCAGCAATTCCCAACTTAGAAGGATGTACACTACCTCTCCTGCCACAAGAGTGTAGACTACAAACCTTCTTAATGTAAAACAACTGGCCTGAATCCCAAGTGCATAAACCAAAAGGCTTAGAATAACAGTTAAAATTTAATCAGTCTACTAACAAGCAGTAATAAATGCAGCAAAATAAATGCAATTGAGCACTTTTAAGAACAAGCAGCAAAAGCAAAATAAAGTAGTAAAGGATAAGGGATGAAACAAGATAATTCAAGGTTGAGAAACAAAGGGAGTGGGTGTTTCCAAATGGTCTGTCTCTACTCAGTAGAATGAGCTGATGAGATGGGACTGGGAGGAGTATCCAAATGAGATTTATAGTAGGGGCGGACAACTCAAAAGCCACCAAATTTAAGAACACAACAAGGACCAGGCGGGTGGGAAGGGGAAGAATGCAGTCAGAGATGAGTGATATTCAGAGCAATGCAGACCACACAAACACTTCAGCTAAGTACAGATATTTTTAAATAAAAGCCCAAAGCTGTTTCTCAGCTACCCACAGCACTTAACTGACGCTGTTCACAATTTGCAAAGGAATTCTTTGGTAACTTTTTTAATTGACCCTAGCCAAGAACTCTTAAATCTCCAACAGAACAGAAAACTTAAAACAAAACAAATGTAATACCAGAATAAGATACAAAATAGAGGTGATCAAACCTTAAGTAAAGAGCTTCAAATCAGATTTAAATGCAGTCAGAGATGAGTGATATTCAGAGCAACGCAGACCACACAAACACTTCAGCTAAATACAGATATTTCTAAATAAAAGAGCATTGCCATACCAATATTGGCAAAATTAGGTGCCAAGGTAGCACTCACATCTACCCCTTTCTTCTGTTTATAGTACTTATCCTGGACAATGAAAAGGTTCTTACCCAACACCATCTCCTTACTCTTAGTTAAAAATTTTATTTCATCAACTGTGTATTGATTATTCTTTAATAACATATAACTAACCCATTCAACCCCTTTCTTGGGGTATCATAATATACAAGGATTTAACATCCATACTAATAGCTCACTATCTGTAATTGTAACCTCTGATATTTGTTCTTTAAAATTAAAAGAATCCCTTAAAGAATTGCACTTTTTAGTACTGCAGCTCTGAAAGCTTAATCTATGCACATTGAAATAGGTTCCGTCTTTGAACCTTTTGCTGCTATAATAGGTTTCAAGGGAGGTTCAGTAAAGCTTTTATGAACTTTTGGTACAACAAACATAACACCTACTTTAGGTTCACCTACTTGGAAAAATTCTTATAAGTGATCTGACAACTGACCTTGCATAAGGCTATCATATAGGTTCATAGGTTCATAGACATGTACTAGACTAATGGCCCTGGAGCCTTTACAAGCCTAGCCCATAGGATTACCCTGGCATCATGCCACCCGACCTTAGTCCCCAGTGCCTCTGTCGAGTAAAGCCACTGGAGTGATCCCTGGGGTGAATTTTCTATTTCCCATCCACTCAAGATTTCTCTTGAAGAGGGCCAGTGAGGTGCTCTGCTTGACATGTATGGGAAGTCTATTCCATAGCATGGGCAGTCTCTGGGTTATGAACCTGTCCCTCCAGTATGTTCTGTTGATTGTGGTAATGAGGTTCTCTGGAGCGTGTGGTGCAGAGGGATTGGGATTTCTTTAGATGTAGCATTTATAAAAGAGCTGGGTCAGACTTTGCTTTGTAAGTCAAGCAGAGATCGCCTCTAAGTAGGCGATATGAGAAAGAGAATAGTTGGAGTTTTTTGAGTCTGTCCATATAGGACAAATGTTTAAGGCCTAGGATCCTCTTTGTGAGGTACGTCTGTGGCCTCTCCAGTTGTTGCAGGTGTTTAGTGAGGTACATGCTAAATGGGGCATTGTACTCAATGACTGGCCTAATGAGAGAAGAGTAGAGGGAGACAATGACCTCTTTCTTCCTGAATGCAAAATCCTTAGTAATGAGATGTGCCACACAGAAGGACTTTCTGACCACAGTGGCAATGTGGTGGTCAAAAGAGAGGTTGCTGTCAACCTGTGTTCCCAGATGTCTTATAACGCCTTCTGCGTTCAGTGGACTACCATTGATGTAGTAATTCATGGGAAATGGGCTTTTCCCAAAGGGGATGATGACACATTTTTTGAGATTGAGCTTAAGGCCATGGTTCTGACACCAGTCGTTGGTCTCAGTCAGGCCTTTCTATAGGATGTCAACATCACTTGGGGAGTTAATAATAGCTTCCAACTTGCAATCATCTGGGAACTTTGTCAGCCAGAGTCCCTTCGTGTTGGCCTGGACTTCAAAGAAGTAGATACCAAACAGGAGAGGACCCAGAACCAAACCTTGTGGGACTCCACTCATGACTCATCGGCAGTCTGACTTGGAGTCAGCTACTTTCACACTGTGGGTTCTGCCTATGAGCCAGTTTGCAACCCACCTAGTGATATAGGGGTTGATGCCTAGCTTAGTCAGCATTTCTGTGATTCCTGAGTGGGGAATGGTATCAAAGGCTTCAGTACATCAAGGTAGACTGTATGAACCACCTTCCCTTTATCCACAGCTCTGGTGACTGACTCAAAGAAGTTGACCAAGTTGAGCAGGCAGGATCTACCCTTCACAAAACCAAACTATGTGGGATCCAGAGTTTGGAGATTCCCTATATCCTTGTTTATTAGGCCCATGATGATGCATTCCATAGCTTTGCATAGCAGACTCATCAGGCTAATGGGGCAATAGTTCCCAGGGTCTGTAATTGTTTTTCCTTTGTGGAGAGGGATGACTGTAACAGTGCACCATTTGGTAGGGACAAAGCCCGAGGTGAGGCTGTGATTGAACAGGGCACACAGGTGAGGTGTCAGTTCACTCTGTAGTTCATGTAGAACACAGGCAGGTTCCATAGAAGCTGTATTTTTGGCCTTGGACAGTGATGTTTTAACCTGTGCAGCAGTAATACAGGGTGCCTGGCAATCTATTGGTATTGTGACTGGTCCTTTGGGGGGAGGGGGGGAGAGAAGGGTAAAGTTGGCACTGAATCTGTCATCCAGTATATTCACAATATCTGTTGGCTCAGTATAGGAGGTGGCATTGTGCAGTAGCTCAGAGCAAATCTGGGTATTGCTGTGGAGATTCTTTACATAACTATAGAAGGCCTTGTGGTTGTCTTTACTATCTGCTGCAATTCTGTTTTCATAGCTAGCTTTAGAGGATTTGATGAGGGATCTCAACTTTTTGTTGAGACTGATAAGGGAGTTTTTCCAGTCTTGGGACTTCACCTTATTCTGCATCAGTTTCCTCCTTCTGTTGTAGAGTTTGTTTATGGCAAGGGACCACCAGATTGGCTTCCTTTTTTGGAGGAGAGCATCTTAGTTCTATTGGGCAGGGTGAGATCCATGCATTTGTGTACGTGTTCATACAGTGCATTGATGTATGATTCGGCGGTCATTCAACTATTCTCCATTTGCATAGGTGCTGTGAAGTTAGCCACCTCTGTTTTTAGAACCCCAAAGTTAGCTTTGGAGAAGTTTTTCATGGTGGCTACCTTTGTGGGGGGGGGGGGGTGTAGGATTGATGTGGATTCCAAGATGATTAGTTTGTGGTCAGATCTAACCAAGGAGGAGTTGACTATTGGTGTAGAGCAATGGTCATCCATGTTAGTAATGACCAGGTGAAGGATGTTGCTACCTCTAGTGGGGGTAAGAATGAGCTGGTCCAGGGCTTTGGAATTAATGAATTTCAGGAAACGTTGGGCAAGTGTATTGGTACATGAGTAGTTTTCCCAGTTAATGGATGGGTAATTGAAGTCACCCAGTATGAGAGTGTTAGGTTGGACCCTAATAGTCTACAGGGTGCTTAGGAAGGTGGAGTGTGAGTCTTGGGACATGGTTGGGGACCTATAGCAGGCTATGAGCTGAATCCGTGTCTTACCCAATGTTAGCTGCACCTAAAGTATCTCAGATGTGTTATGTTGGGCTACCAGTCTGGAGGTGTGTGCATCCTTTATGAATATGGAAACACCACTGTCTTTGGAGCTTCGGTCCAAGTTCTGGGGCTGAAAGGTGTGGACCGAGTTATAGCCTGATAGTGCAGTGGTGTTTTCTACTGCCTTGAACCAAGTCTTTGTTATGGCACAAATGTCGATGTAACCAAGAATCGATTTTTCTGTAGCATTCATTAATATATGCTAAATCTATAGACTCATAAAATTGTCATATTTTAATATCTCATTCATTTTCACAAGATATTCTTGAGAATTTGTAATAAGTGTAGCACACCCTTTATCTGCTTTCATTAACCTAGAATTAGTGTCCCTAGAAAGAAAGAAAACAATGCTGTTCTTTCTCCTTGTGTTAAATTGTAAACTCTATTTTTACATTTAGCTGCTAAAACGTTTTCTAATGCCCTTTTCACAACTCTTCAAAAGCTGCTGTAACTGGATATCATGGAGGGTTAAACAAAATAGTTTTTTAAACATCATTATTTGTTTTTGTTTTTGTTTAGAACTAGTGTTATTACTAGAAATACTTATAAGTTCAGTTTCCCAATAAAAGCTTTTAAATCATTCATTCCATCTAACAAACTAGCTCTGTAAACCCCCTTCTGTAATACAGAAATTTCAACATTATTCAAAATTCTATCAGGCATGCTAAATATTTTAAACTCTAATGGCATTGATGTCAAATTTACAATTGAGTACATTTTGGCCTTGTTTTGTCTAAAGGAAATTGCTCCTAATGTTTCTTCTTGGGTGGTCTTCACGCTACTTCAGCCCAACTGTATTCTGTTATTTGATTTTCTGATCTTTGAAACACTTCCACTTTTTGGCTGTTGTTCATCTGCCAAACATTCCATTGCTGCTGATATCTCAAACTCATGGGACAGGAATTGGTTTGTCCGTTCCATGAATTCTTCTTGCTCACAATATATCTCTTCCTCTAATCTCAGAGAACACATGGAAGTTGGTTTCTTTTCCAGTACCACCTATAAAAAATATTCTTTGATTGGCTCTCTCACCATGCCATTCTCTTCTACTAATATTTGCAATTGGTTACAATTCACACCAATGCCTGTGTGACGTCCCCATTCTGGGCCAGTAATCAAGGAGCCTAAATCCTCACCACTGACACTGGAGAAGGATGTTCACTGGCACCAGGCACTATGAAGTCAGTTACCTAAGGCTCTTGTAAGGGTACCCAGTTATACTGTATGAAATTAATATTAATACAAATGATAATGTTGACCAAACAGCCAGGCTTCAGGAGTGGCCATAGTGTCACCAATAGATATAAGTGCTCTCAAATGTTAAAATATTCTCTAAGGGGCCAGCTGCAATGAAAAATGTTAATATATTTAACAATAAATAATAAAAGAACATGGAAATATGAAATATCTACTTATAGTAAACACAAGAGTTTCAATCACAGGAAATATTAAAAATACCACAGCTGGAAAGATTAGATTCACACAGTTACAGAAAACCAATACTTAACTATTCTCAATATATTTTCCTGACTGATCTAGAGAATTACTGTTCCTCTCTACTTAATAGAGCAAGGCAAGATAAAGCAGGTGAGGGATCCTTTTATGTCAGATCCCAAGAAACAGGTGAGGGATCCTTTTATGTCAGGTCCCAAGAAACAGACTGCCTTGAGACTTCTGTCTCACCTAATGTTAAAACATTATTTCTGATTTCTGGTTCCCTGTAACTCCCCCCCCCATTGCTAAAATTGCCAGGATTTAGCACCTACATGTCAATAATATACATACACACACAAGAGCATTGCTCAGATCTGGTGCAGCTTCTTGAAGTCATAAAACAATTACAAATTTCTGCTCCTCCTACAGAGACTAACAAACCAACCTTCTTATAGACACTGTGTCTGTGGCTTCATTCAAAACTGTGAGATAACATCTTTATGGCCTAGGCCCAGTAATTTAATTTCTTACTATTTTCCAAAGTTAGCTGGAGCTGAGCTTAACCTCTTCTCTTCTAGTATCCTCTGTTAACACACACACACATATATATATATATATATATATATATATATATATATATATATATATATATATAGGGTTCCTATTAGATGACTGAAGACGCATTATATCAAATGCGTCTAGGTCGAACTTATAACAACGAAAACGCAAAATAGCAAAGCGGCTTTTAAGCGAATTCTTTCCCAGGGAAAGAATTTGCCTGGCCACTTCCATTACTTTGCCGTTTTTGGCACTGTAGTGCAATCTCGGACTTGGTATATTTAAGTAGGGGTGTGTGGGGCGTACAGCTCCCCACATTGGGGGGTTTGGGGGTGAAGCCCCCCACTTGATGTATTATTTCAATTTTTTTTCTTTTTTCTTTTTTTTTGGAACAGCAATTTTTTTCCCTTGGAAAAAAATCACTTTTCTGAGCTTTCGAAATTGTAAGCTTTAGCTTACGTGGGTTCGATTATTCATTGCTCACTTTTTTAAGCATTTAATGATATAATATAGACCCTATATATATATATATATATATATATATATATATATATATATATATATATATATTTAATTCAGTTACAATACAGTCAGGACCCACTGTTGGTACATTTTTAACACAAGCAACCTTACAAACCCATTTTCAACACAAGCATCTGTGTAAATCAGTTTGATATTCAAATAGCATAAAATTCTTTATCCAATTCCAGCTAGCTGTGCTGGCATATATTACACATCCCCTGCCCTGCTTCTCCTGGCATAGCTGACAATACCTCACATTGTCACATCTCTCCCCCTTTGAAAACTCAAGCTAGTTTTTCAAGTGACCCTTGAGAAACATTGCTTGAGAGGATTGAGCTTATCTGGGAATACACTAACCCATACCCTGCCTTGAGACCCCATCTACATTGGCATTGCTAAACCCACTATGGTGCTGCACTGTCATATCATATGCCTGCAACCCTAGGCTCCACCTTAGTAACTTGGCATTTGGTTGGCTGGCTTGATGTAGCCATGCTAAGGGATTTTGTTCTGTAACTACAGTGAATTTCCTTCCATACAGATAGGGTTGAAATTTATGCAGTGCCCATACTATGGCTAGACATTCTTTTCCTACTGCTGCATAACATTCCTCCCTAGGTTGGAGTCTATGGCTGAGATATACCACTGGCTGATCTTCTTCCTCTGAGGAAACCTGGCTGAGTACAGCCCCACCCCATGGTTTGAAGCATCCACCTGCACAATAAATTATTTGCTGTAATCTGTACTGGCTAACACAGGGAATCCTTCCAAAGCCCCTTTAAGCTTTTCAAATGCCTGCTTGCATGCTGGGTTACACACTACCTTGTCTGGCCTGTTTTCCTTGTCAGGTCTGTGAGGGGAGCAGCTATTGTACTATGCTTGGGAACAAACTTTCTATAATATCCCACTGTCCCCAAGAATGTCATTTCCTGCATTTTTTTTAGTAACAGGGGCAGACCACACCTGAATGTCTTCCACTTTCACAGTTTGTGGCCTGATCTTACTAATCCCTACTCTATGTCCCAGGTAGGAGATCTCTGCCATACCCACCTGACAACTACTGGACTTAATGGTCAACCCTGTCCTTTGCAGTCTTCTCAGGGCCTCCCTGACATGCTGAAGGTGCTCATGGCAGGAATGGCTGTAAATGCCAATATCATCCAGGTAAGCAACGTCATAAGCTCCTGCTAGGATATGATCTACTAGCCTCTGGAATATCACTGGGGCATTTTTCCTCCCAAAGGACATTTTTGTGAACTTGTATCATCCAAAAGATGCCAGAAAGGCTGAGCTGTGTCTAGCAGTGGGAATCAAGGGCACTGGTTAGATCAGTAGTGGCCAGATACTAAATCCCACCCAGAAGCTCTAAGGCTTCTTCTGTCCTAGGCATGGGGTAAGCATCTGACTCTGTGTGATTATTTAGTTTCTTTAGTCCACACAGAACCTGGTGCTGCCATCTTTCTTTGGTAGCAGCACCACTGGTGAGGCCCAGGGACTGCTGGACTCTTGGATTACCCCCAGTTCCAACATTTCCTGTATCTTCTCCCTCAGAGTCTGTATGACTCACACACACCCTGTAAGGGGCCAACTTAATAGGCCCTTGGGGTCCAGTATCCACATGGTGTTGCACCAGGTGGGTGCACCTAGGTTTCCCAGTGAACAAGCCCCTAAACTCCTGTAACATTGCTTGGATTTCTTGAAGCTGTGTAGGGGATAGCTGCTGGGACATGGCTACCCCTTCCACTGAGGTGTCAGTAACCAGATCTCCCTCAGACACCTCCTGCTATCCACTGCAAATATTCAGCATTCACACTCGCCCTCCCACTCATCACAAATCAAATCTAAAGGCCCCCTCACCCTATGCCCATACAGCAACTCAAAGGGTGAAATACCTGTAGGTTCCTGGGGTAACTCTCTGTAAGAAGACAGCAGATGGGGCAAATGTTTGTCCCACTCTCTCTTAAACTGGTCTGCAAATGTCCATAGCATGGTCTTTAGTGTTGAGTTTTACTTCTCCCCAAGACCATTAGTCTGGGGGTGGTAGGGGTAGTCTTTAGAGGCTTCACCAGACAGTACATCCACAAACAAGTCAGCAGGTCCAACATGAAATGGGCACCTCTGTCAGTCAGTATGTCTCTCGGAAAACCTACCCTGCTGAAAATCTCTAACAAAGCATTTGCCACCTTGTGTGCCTCAATGGAGGAATGAGCCACTGCCTCAGGGTATCTAGTAGCAAAATCTAGTAATACTAGGATATACTTCTTCTATGTGGAACTTGGGGTACTCAGAGGCCCCACAATGTTCATAGGTGCCCTCTGAAATGGCTCTTCAGTCACATGCAAAGACATCAAAGGAGCCTTGAACTTGTCTCCTGCCTTGCCTTCTTTATTCACACTGCTCACAGGTCCTGCAGTACCCTGTTCCATCCCTTGTAATCCCAGGCAATTAAAAGTTCTTCATAATACATCTCTTGGTATGCTTTATGCCCATATGACCTGCAAAAGGAATGTCATAGGCTATGGCTATAACTACAGATGGTAGGCTCTAGGTCTCTGTCAGGTGCTGTATTACCTCACCCTCTAACCCTCTCTTGGGGTCCACTCTCTATACAGTAACCCTTTCTTCCAAGTATACAGATGCCCCTTTTCCTTGAGAATTTGGCACCTCCTCAGCTACCTCCCTCAAGCCTTGTAATATAGGATCTGAGAGATGAGCCTGTCTCAGCTCTACTTTTGTGATTCTTCCCAACTCCCCTTCCACAGAAAGTCTGGTATCCTCTGACAGAGGTCCCTCACTGTCAGCCTGGGTACTACCACTTACCTCTGCCATTGCAGTCACTCTGTCCAAGGGAACATCAGTACATACCAGCAGCTGTGGCTCACCTTCAGGCTCATTGCTACAGGGTAGCTCCCTCCCTGAAATAGCTACATCACCAGCCCTGGCTTCAAGCGTGGTATCTGTCTGTGTTTCCCCAGGCTACCAAACCCACATGCCTGTCTCCAAGCCTCATTGCGTGTAACTGCATGCACACAAGGTACTGCATTATCAAAATCATTCCCTATCAGGACATCTGCAGGGATATCCTCAAACACACTTACTTGCTTGCTTCCTTTTCCACCCTTCTGGTCAAGGTAAACCCTAGGGAAAGGCATTTGGAATGGGGTCCCTCCTAAAGCTGTGACTAGAGTGAACTGTCTAAGCAAGTACTGTTCCATTTTAACCACTGCAGGCTTCAAAATTGTTATGTCACAGGCTGTGTCTGCTTTTCCATCCACTAAAATATGATATAACCTCTTGTGATAGTTTGATACCCCTGTTGTCTCCAGACAACTTACCACTGTTATACTGTTATTCCCACGTGCTGGCTTCACCACCTTTTGTTCTCCACCTTGCCTCTGTTTACATCTGTATGGTACATGGCCCCATTGTTTACATTTAAAACATTTAACCCTTGATACTGGCTGTGTACCTAAGCTAGTGGCTTTCCCTGTTACTGGTGGACTCTGTTGGATTGGTTTAGGTTGCTCATCATGTTTTCTCTTATTTCCATGTGCAACACTGGGTATTCCCTTCTTGTGAGGTGATGCCCTGCTTGCTAAGTAGAGATCCCTCTTTTTCCCCAGCTCATCTGCAGAGTTACATTCTTGGTCTGCCAACCAGATTCTCATGTCCTCAAGCAAAGTACTAAGGTCTTGTTCCCTCACCATAAGGTCTGCCAGCCCTTCAAAAGTGGTAACCTGACACCCACTTATCCACCTATAAAAATAAGTGCTTAACTTAGCAATATAATCACACACACTTTTATCTGCCTTGAATCTATGCTCACAAAACTTTTTCTGTAAGCTTCGGGTGTTAACTTAAAACATTCAAGTAAACATTTCTGTACTTTTTCATAGTTTAAACAATCAATATCAGACAATTTAGAAACAGCAGTTACAGCTTTACCATGGAGTAAGGGGTCAGGAACTATACTCAGAGCTCTTGGTCCATATTATACTGTTTACATGCTCTTTCAAGTATATGAATAAAGCTATCAAAATTATCACTTTCTGTAAATTGTGGAGGAAATTTACTGACCTTTATTGCATCTGGGGTTTGGTTATTCCCTTCCCCATTACCTCCATGACCCTGGCAAAGAGTCAGCATCTCCCTCTCATGTTGACTTTCCATATTTTCTTCAGCCTTCAAATGCCGCAGAGTCTCATTTCTTTCAGCCTCAAACACCGCAGACTCTCTGCTGATTCTAATTCCAAATGTTTGGCCTCCAGTCACTCTAACTCCAGATGGGTTTTTAGGTCCTCTGATGAAAAGGTGAACTGTCCTGTTTCTAAGGGCTACAAATTTCCATCAACATACTGGTTGTCATCCTGGTTGCTAGTTTTAGCTGTGACTAAGATTTAAATAATTTCCTCTCTAGTCAGGTTGCCATACACCAGTCCTTTGGTTTCACACACCTTGGCCAACTGGTTATTTGTCAGCTTGCCATAATCCTCTGCTGACATCTTTGCCTGCTTTCCCTAAACTAACAAAACATAAATAAAATTGTTGTGAACTGACACTGAATGTTTACTGTGTGGCTGCTGAGAGGACACACCTTTAGTGTCAACTGCCTACAGAAGTTCAAATAATATCCAGACCACTGCTCACAGATACGAGACATCCCCACTCTGGGCCAGTAATCAAGGAGCCTGAATCCTCACCACTTATATTGGAGAGGGATGTTCACTAGGAATACAAATGGATACACTCAGTATTTCCAGATGCAGACCTCTCTGCATCAAGCACACTTTCCCTTAAGAGCACACAGGGAAGACAGTCAGCCCACAGTCAGGATTTCCTTATGTCTTTCTCCCTCCAGGGCCCCAATAAGGCTCCTCACTAACATAACTATAGGGTTAAGTCCTCAACTGAGTGTCCAAGCCAAGCCCTCCAGCACCCTCTCTGTGAAACCAGTGCTTCATGTCCCTGCACCAAGTAGCTGGCGCACACACACACACACACACACACACACACACACACACACACACACATGCACACACGCACACACACCTGGGAAAGGCTGGTGCAGATTAATCCACTGTGCCCCCTTCTGCCCAGACTATAAGGTAGCTATCACTGCCACCATACACTACAAAGACAGCTACCTAAGGCTCTTGCAAGGGTACCCAAGTATACTGATTGAAATTAGTATTAATGCAAATTGTAATGTTGACCAAGCAGCCAGGCTTCAGGAGTGGCCACAGTGTCACCAATAGATATAAGTACTTTCAGAGGTTAAAATATTCTCTAAAGGACCAGCCACAATGAAAAGTTTAAATATATTCAATAATAAATAATTAAAGAAAAAAATCTAAAAACACTTGCAAGATGACATACAAAAACTGCCAACCACTGTTGAAGATGACTTATAAACTCCTTTATTAAACAAGTTAAGCACTTTCGACCACTAACAACAATTGTGGCCTTCTTCAGAACTACCATCAAACTGAAAAACTACTCTTAAATACCCCTCCCTCATTATAAAATACTCAATCAGCAAGCTGTATTAAAACATATAAACACTTTTAAAATTACTTAAACTTATTATAATATGCCTTTCTATACAAAAAAACTTTATAATTGTCTCCACTATTCAAACCAGGTTTGACTCCACTATTCAACTCACGAAAAAATCTTGACAATACCAGGGAGATTTACATGTAGTTCAGTGTTTGTGGTGTATTTGGCTATGTGCTCAGCATGTGATTCCTTCTATATAGGAAAAACCAATAGACCCCTTAGAAGAAGAATTCATGAGCATTATTATGGGATCAAAAAGAGAGACCATAATAATGCCTTATTCAAACATACTCTAGAGTGTTCCAGTTGTAAAAATTTTTTGTTCTCTGTAGTTGACCATGTTCTCCTTGACTTCAATGGTGATAAAGAAGGGGAAATTGGAATTTAGAGAATTAAAATGGCAGATTCTGCTCAATGCTTATAATAAACCTGGTTTGAATAGTGGAGTCAATTATAAAGCTGTTTTGTATAGAAAGGCATATTGTAATAAGTTTAAGTAATTTTAAAAGTTTTTAGGTGTTTTAATACAGCTTGCTGATTGGTATTTTATAATGAGGGAGGGGTATTTAAGAGTAGTTTTTCAGTTTGATGGTAGTTCTGAAGAAGGCCACAATTATTGTTAGTGGTCGAAAGTGCTTAACTTGTTTAATAAAGGAGTTTATAAGTCATCTTCAACAGTGGTTTTCAGTTTTTGTATGTCATCTTGCAAGTGTTTTTGGATTTTGACTGTGTATGCTTTACACTTGAGTTAGAGGCACGTTTTCAGTTCTTTCTGTGTTCGTAAATAATTAAAGAACATGAAAATATGAAATATTGATTTACAGTAAACACTAGAGTTTCAATCACAGGAAATATTAAAAATAACACAACTGGAAAGATTAGATTCACACAGTTACAAAAAAACAATACTTAACTAGTTTTACTATATTTTCCTGACTGATCTAGAGAATTACTGTTCCTACTTACTTAATAGAGCAAGGCAAGATGACGTGGGTGAGGGATCCTTCTATGTCAGGTTCCAAGAAACAGACTGCCCTGAGACTTCTGTATCACCTAATGTTAAAATATTATTTCTGAACAGAATGACATCACATACATCTGGTCATCTGACTTCTGGTTTCCATGCAACCCCCCACTGGTACCAACTGCCAGGATTTAACAGCTACATGTCAATAATAGACACAGAAGAACATTGCTCAGATCTGATGCAATATCTGGAAGTCATAAAACAATTATAAACTTCTACTCCTCCTACAGAGACTAACAGACCATGCTTCTTACACACACTGTGTCTCTGGCTTCATTCAAATCCGTGAGATAATATCTTTATGGCCTAGGCCCAGTAATTTAATTTCTTACTATTTTCCAAAGTTAGCTGGAGCTGAGCTTAACCTCTTCTCTTCCAGCATCCTCTGTTAACACACACACACACACACACACACACACATATATATATATATATATATATATATATATATATATATAGTTAATTCAGTTACAATACAGTCAGGACCCACTGTTGGTATATTTTAACACAAGCAACTTTACAAATAGATTTCCAACACAAGCAGCCATACAAATCAGTTTTATATTCAACTAACATATAATTCTTTACTAAATTCCAGCTAGCTGTCGTGGCATGTGTTACACATCCACTGCCCTACTTCTTCTAGCATAGCTGTCAATACCTCACATCATCACAATCTGTAATATTGTCTGGTGGCTTATCAATGTTATCCACACTATTAAAATATTATTAATGCCCTTATAATCATTTAAGTCCTTTGTAAATTTTTTATTTCTCATGTTTTTTCAACTTACTACTTTATCTTTCCACTTTGGAAGATATAACCACCATCTTTTCTGCAACTTCTTTCTCACAAGAAGCAAATTACAACTTGTCATATAACAATGATAATTTGTTTGGACACTTATCCATCCATTCCTTAACTTCTCTTATCAATAATTTTCAATAAACCAAACCAGTGTTCTCATTAATTTTGTGCCATTGTTTTAAAACAAACTACTGTCAAAAGAGTTTCCGGTATGCTTCTCATGCATTCTTAGCCCTCTCTGTACTCTCTTGTATTTTTAACTGGCTTGAAAATATGCTAAATCCCACAACATTCTTTTATATCATATAGATTCAAACTCTAAATCTCTAAACAATGTCTCCTTATTCAAAATCACACACAACATACCTGGTTCTTTGGTGTATTCCATATCATCCACAAAATTATCACCTTCCAACATTGGTGTAGTTAAAACATTTGAAAAAAAACTTTGCTGAATCCAGAATGACATGGCTTCTGTGTGGATTTGTGCCTTAGCAACAGTTTATTTCTTTCTTGTTTCATTATTTGAACCACCATTAACATTGTCTTTATCTTCTGAAATGTCATTCCTTTGTATCACAGTAGAATTGAATACAGCATGTATTGTGAATTCTTTCAATGGATCATCGTATTCATCCACACTGGGGTGGAGGGTTTAATGCTAGTATTAGTTATAAAAGTGTGTTAAAAAAGAGAAAGTATTTGGTTCAATAATATTTTCTGTCTTCTAAATAATGTGTTTTTAAAAGGAGAGATTTGATTGGACAATAAAGTCATGTGACATAATTTAAAACATATTTAAACAGATCACAGTATGAAGCTGTTAAATCTGATGGAGTCTCTGCCTTATGGTGTGTTTTTATAGACACAAAAGTGCTTACAAATATTTATTTAATAAATTTATATGAGTTTTATTTTTCAGTCACTGTTTTCTTCCTTCAGTTAGTTTGAGTTTTCGGTTTACATATTCGCTACCTGTGATCTTCTTGTAGCTTAGTGTCTGCATTTTTTATTGTATAATTTTCCTTCAAACTTTTGTCATTCAACTTTACAAGTGGTCATACTGCTATCACTATCTATATGGTGTCGTATTTATTCATTAAATTGACAGCCCTGTAAATTAATTAGTCTGAAAAACATTTTCAGCCATGATCTGGCTCGTCCAAAAAAAACACTTGAACAAGAACATCAGAATGTTAATAGAATTCAAAAATGGTATGATGAATACAGATCAGTCCCATTGTTTTTACAGAGAGAAAAACTTTACAGCACTTATATATTTAAATCTGTATTAGCCAATGCATTATAATAAATCATTTATATATAATACCAACTTATAAAACATTTAACTATTAAAATAAATTATCTTGTCATTGTATGCATATATTCATCAGGTAAATCAAAACAATTTAGGCATTGACATACCATTAGCTAGTACCTTGCAGTGCTATTTATACTCATAAATAGTTTATGGTTTATGTCTTTATCTAATGGATGTTGAGAATTTATCCAAAAGTGAAGGATCTAGACTAGAATACATTTCTTCACATACTTCTTCACATACTTATGAATGACTATGTGCACATAGGGAAGTAGTAGCTCAGTTTTGGAGAAGTGTCCAAAATTATTTAATAAACCATACCTTATGTGTTGTGTCTGGCCATGAGACCTCTGAACTAGGCTTTAGTGGCATAGATGTATGCCGAGGGTCATTCCCAAACCCCCTTAAGTTTCTTTATTAGTGCTTACACTGGATTTTCCTGATTGCAGATTACATTGTATGCTGATGACTTGCCATTAATACTACACATTTAGTAGATGTAATGAGGTCATACAAAGGAAAATAAATAAAGCATTCCCTTGACTCTGGATCTAGCTGTTAGCTTAAGCAATTAGAAAGGGCTTAATTAGATATAACTCTTACTGTTTTCTGCCATTGTTCTAAATTCTTGCATTGGTAAAGCCGTATAATTCACCCTTTGAATCAAAGTTCTGGCCCAGCAAAGTCTGGCGTCCCTAAACTTAGCTTTTTGTTTGTGTAGCAGTTACTGTTGCCTGTTAAACATTATTATTTTCCCTTTTCTTATAAAAATGAAGGAGTAAATATACTGCTTAGCCCAGATTATAAAGGTTGAACAGTATGTAAAGCTAACTCCATACCATCCTGAGAACAATTTTTAGTACTGGTTTAAGAGCCCTCTTACTAAACAACAAAAAATCTGCATTCTTGTCAGTTTTAGCCATGTTCTTTTCTTTCTTTTTAATTTTTTGGTCCCCCTGGGACATTACTTAACTGACCCGGCACCCCAGTGCTCCTGTCTACTTAAGCTATTAGGTTTAATCATCTTCCTGACCTTATAGTTTATTTGTACCTCTTAAAATGTCACTAGAGTTGACCAATCTACCACAATAACTCTTGCTTTTTGCCTCATGTTTATCTCATTTCATTCACCGTCTAGCATTTGATTGACTGAATTACTTATTGTACTTTTAGCACGTAAGATTTAATGTGGCCTTAAATCTTAGTCTCAGTTCACAGATCAAAAATGTTATTTTTTCTGTTACTGTAGTGACAAGTTTCAATTGTTGGAACTATAATCTGAACCAGCCTGTCCCAGGATCTGGTACTTAACAGAGAATCTAAAAATAGGGGTACCATAAAACAGTCAAAGAAAGCAGTATTATCACTTTTTACCAAAGCATTACTCTGAAAATTGACTCAGCTCTTTTTTAAAAGAATGCAACCATTATGTTTTGCTTGTGTTTAAGCAGCGGCAAGGACCTTGGCAGCAGATTGTGCAATCCATGCTGAATGAAATTTACTTCCAGTGGGCAACGTTTTCCTGTACAGTAACACAATCAACTGAACATATCATGAGAATGTAACAGGAAAGGTCCAATGCTGTTAATATTTTGTTGAAATCATACTTCCTAGACCCCTACTTCTGCACGTATTATGAAGAGAGTGAAAAACTTCTGATAATGGAAGCAGATGCATTTAACAAAATTTGTACACAATGGCAGAGACAGATCACTTCAGAACTGCAAATTAGTAGCTGGAAAGCAAACTAATAATGAAATTGTCAACTTCTGCTCTAGATGGATAAAGTTAATCTCAGTCTGAAGAATGTATGCCATGAACAGTACTGAGAAGCAGGTTATATAATAAAATGTACAAAGAAGACATTCCAAAATGTATTCCTGACATTTGTATTACTAGTTAGGTTGAAGCAAAAAAAAAAAAAGCTTGTCAGCGAACAATATTAGTAGTGCTAAAACTAAAATCCTTCCAGCTGTTAAATGTTTTCTAGTCCAGTAGTAAAAGGTAATTTCTGAGATTGTACAGCAGAAAGTTATGCTTTCTGTTACCATATTCAATGTTACTGTAACCCTTCCATACCCATCATATGAAGATAAGAAGGAGAAACTTCTAAATATCCAAGCAGCTGCTTTTAGCAGGACATACTAGATCAATACAGAGCTGTAGGTCTCTCCCTGTTTAAAAAGGAAAGAAATATCTGACACCTGTGAACAAAATACATAGCGGTCCTAAGTCATAGTGCATATCATACAAGTTCTCAGAAGTACACCTGTATGTTTAAAACACTTTAGTACCCTGTACATTTCTTATGAGGAAAACTGTATTAATTAATGATGAAAAAGAAAGAATGCCTGTATAGTGACATTTACTGTGACTATGAGTCTGACAGCTACAGGTATGTAGATATATTTGTCCTTCTAAAAATGTTGTATATTTCAAAAAGAAAGGGCAAAGCAAAGTAAACATCTGACACTGACGATTTTTCCAAACTGAAATACATTTAGCAAGGACAGTGCCGAAATGTCACACAGAATAGTGTACTGTTTATGCCTGCTCAAAAAAGTAAATTAATTTGTTCCATGAGGAGAACTGACACAATTCCCGTAAGCTGAATTACTGTAATTGGGAGACTTCAGTGTGCTCTAAATTTTGACTAGGAAATACATCAGATTATTAAAGCTTTAAACCAGAATGCTTTTTGTACAACATTTAAACTTTAGACTGCCATAGAAAGCCAGAGCACAAACAGGGAAGAAATAACCATTTTAACTATCACTGTACTGAAAGCTACTGTCAAACATGGTGCACGGGTAGCCAACTCATTTCACAGAGAAGTCATGCTTCCAGTCTCTGCTCTTAGCATGTTGGGTTATAAACTTCATCTTTTGTATTTGTCATGATCCTGATACTGTTCCATTTTAAATAAATTATATATAAAATTTACCATAAGTCAGTTGATACAATATTCGGCCATTGACAATTTTCAGATAAGTGCGTTTTTACAGTGGTTGCTGCTAAGAAAATCATGCTGTCTTTTAAATTAGATGACTGAGCTCCAGAATCATACTGCATACAATGTTTTATGATATGAATTGTTTTGAAAGTCTGTTTTTGTGTACAGTGATTTATAATCCTCCTTTCTGTTGATATTTTTATTAACACATACCTACATTTACCATCGTAGCCAGCACAAGATTTATTCTCACCTATTGCACCAGAACTTGGTTTTCATTCTTTTCAGCTGAATTCTGCTGTCTGCTAAAACTGACATGGCTGTCATACACATGAGCTGGCCTTTTTGTCAGTATGTTGCATATCTGCTCAATCTGCTGATATTATACTCGGGTCCTGAAGTGTTATTTGTTAAACCATTACTTACTCATGATGTGTCTTCATGGGTGTGTGCTTTGATCCATGTACTTTACAGTAGGCAGTTTCCTTTGTTCAGCTGTATCCCTTCACCCTCCTCTTGTTATCCATCTCCACTTCAACACCACCTTGACTTTTCCTTCATTCCTCATTATTGCTACCCATGTCCTGTTTGATCCTTCCTCTTAGCTTCAGTCCCTCTCTTCCTGTCTCTCTCTCCCTTCTAAACCTGCTCCTTTCACATCCCCACCCTCATTGTCTTCCCACAAGTCTACTGGATTTTCTTCTAGCTTCTCAATTGCAGGTTGGTACTATCTGTCCCATTTCTGACAAAGAAATTCCACACTGTCTGCTTCCATATAGCTTCCTCAGCCAAGCCATTGCCTCACTTTCCAGGCACCTTATCCAGCTCTTGACTTTCCCCATACCATCCTCTTCACCACTCTCTGCCATCTGCTTTTCCTTTTTACAGTGCCTCATTTAAAGCTGCTTTCAGTGTGGATTCTTATCTGCACACCAACCTAGTTCAGTCAGTGATATTGTATAGTACCAGATCTTGCTTTTTCATATTGTACTGCTAGGCAGGATTGCTAGCCAATACTTCTATGGGCTCTCCCACTAGAAAATACTCTTTAGTTTGCTTTAGAAAGTGCTCAGAAATCTATAATTTTCTAGTTTCCGGATGTTAGTGTGGCTTCTAGAAGCCCTAATACGTTCATGGGTGTGTACTAGGCTAACATCCAGAAGGGACTTTTTAAGCTTAGCCATGCATACCAGATCTCTGACAAGTTCTGAAACCCTTGATAACTGTAAGCAAGAAAGAGCGTGGGAGATGAAACATTTACAAATTACAAGCAAGGGCCTGGGAATGAACCATTTACAGGCTGCCTGTGTCCATTAGAGACATAGGTGCCAAACCAGGGATGAATTTCCTGTTACCCATCCAATTGTCCAAGTTATACTTGAATTAGATTAGGATGGAACTCTGATTCACATGGATGGGGAGCCCGTTCAGAAAAAGGCTAATCTCTGGGATACATACCTGTTTCTCCAGCAGGTTCTGCTTATATCACAGCAAGGTTTAAGTCTTTGTTTTGCAGGTATGCAAGGAAGTCCATCAATTAGGGGGCTGACAATGTCTTGTATGCCAGGCATAGATCTTCCCTCAACAGCCTGTAGGAGACAGACTACAGAGGCGGTCTGCATCTCTTCTGCTCCTTTGCTGCAATATACAATATGTACAGGTGTGGGTTTGTATGTATTTAATATTTGTTCACTTAAGTGTGCAATATATATATGTGTGTGTGTGTACACATAGATTTTTGTGTGTGTGTGTGTGTGTGTGTGTGTGTGTGTGTGTGTGTGTGTGTGTGTGTGTGTGTGTCTGCGTGACTAATATGTATGTGTGTTTCTATATTTAAATGTATATGTATTATTGAAGGTAAAGGACATGACGCAGGTTTCACAAGTTCACTGCACTTTATTTAGAGTAACACATAGGTAAAATAAAAGCAAAACTTCACTTTTTATTAAGAACATAAATTTGGTGGTTCTGTAGCATATCGGAATTTACATTACTAAAAGTCCAGAAAACTAAGTAACATTATTATACAAGAGCTAATGAACTGCAAATAAAAGTTTTGACTCCTGGTGAAGTTCTTCTGTTCCATGAGATGCTGTAGCCCTTGTTTAAGATCATTACAGCAGTTGTTTTCACTTAGATTCTGCTGTGAGATGCTCTGTTCTACCAAAAGTCTAGTACAGACATCCCACTCAAAACATATCATATGCTTTAAGTCATGTTTCTTGTAGTGTGAATACCTGTTCAATAACATATAACATTTCACATTTTTATACCAAAACATCATTTGTACAAGAAAAACAGCTATTTCTTAGTTGATTAACACCCACTATGCTGCAGTATATAATGTGCATGTGTGTGGGGGGTGTGCATGTGTCTGTTAAGACACAAGGACCTTAAAGTCTGCTTCATATAGTGTCAGCATAATTAAGTTGTGTAAGTTGTAAACCCCCAGAGGTCTGTTTAAACTGCCTTTAGAGAAGAAAGGGATAGCTGAAGAGAATAACAGCTGATGGGATATGGCACAGAAGGATTCAAACATTTATACAGCAGTTAGTGATTGTATGAAGATCTTATGGAAGAATACTTAGACAATAAATACATTAGATTTTTTTTTCTCTGTACAGGACCATGCTCAGTGGAATCAGCCCATTCTGTCCATAAAGCAGGAGACATACATCCTCAGACTGGTGACAGCCCTATAGCTCATTAGTTCCCAATGAGGTAGCCTTATCACCTCACCCCTTCCTCCAACAGCAACAGTCAGGTGGTAGGGAGCAATCCAGTACTATGAAGTAGCATACTCACCCCTGGTGGATCACTCCACTCCCCACACTCCCTTTTGGTAGCTCTCTGAGCTCCACAGCATGCTTCTGGCTACAGGGAGTGCATCTCTGCATGCTGACTCCCCCTGCTTTTGTACATGTGTACCACAGCAGCATGCTCTCAGCAGGCTCATACTCTATGAGTACAATACCCCATGCTTTCACTAGGTATCAGCCAGGTAATGAGCTAGCGTCACCTCTCACCAGCAGGATAAGTGAGCTGGCAACACTTGCTTATTCCAGTCTGACCTGCCAGTTCCATCAGGTGCCCAAACCACAAATCGAACTTAAGTTGTCTAGGCTGTAGTCAATGCTTTATCCCTCTACACAGCTGGGACTGGCTAGCTAGAATTATTTTTAGAAAGAGCATTATAAATAAGATGCAGTGTGATTCTATAATAAGTATGTTTATGTGAGTGATGAACTAGAGTCTACTGGAGAAATTTTTGTGTCGGGTTTGTGTGAGTTTGAGGGTGTGAGAGAGAGTGTGTGTGTGTGTGTGTGTGTGTGTGTGTGTGTGTGTGTGTGTGTGTGTGTGTGTGTGTGTGTGTGTGTGTGTGTGTGTGTGTGCATGCATGTGTTTGTGTTTGTACGTGCGCATGTGTGTGTGCATGCGTGCGTGTGTCTGCATGTGTGCATATGTGTGTGTGTGTGTGTGTGTGTGTGTGTGTGTGTGTGTGTGTGTGTGTGTGTGTGTGTGTGTGTGTGTGTTTTTGTTTTGTTTTTAGTAAGACTTTTGAGTCAGAAAAAGACTAAAGTATAAACTAACTTATCTGGAAATAAGTGTAAAAATCCTGAGGCAAATTGAGGAATGATTGGCATATAATATGGTGAGAGAGGGAATTATCCATGTGGATGAAAGTTACTAGTGGAGGTTCTAAAGAATTTTTAGCAGGTCTCATGTTGTCACATACTGTTATTTTGCTTATACCTTGGAGATTATAGAATAATATATATGTTGTGTTCAGACTGCTTAAGTACATTCGTGCAGGATAGGAAAGGCTAATCTTTAAAGACATCTCAAAATAATAGAAAAATGAACAAACAGATGGCACCTAGATTTAAGTGCTTCAGGTGTAGTGCCATGTACCGTAGTACATGTAACCCAAGGGTGCAGTGCGCATGGAATTATGCTAGAAATATATTCCAAAAAAGATTGGAATGCTGTCTGCAGTTAATCATGCAACACATCATGCTGATACAGTACTAAACATGCATGATGTGGGGATGTATTGTATGAAGCATTTAAACTTAAGAGGTTGAGCTGCTTCTGCCATTGCATAGGGCATTAGTGAAGTGTCATCTGTGAACAGTGTTTAGTTTTCGAAACTTTGCCCATGATTAAATGTTTAGAGAGATAATGTCTAAACTGCATCCCAGATGATCTGGGATCAGTTAGTGGTCTGGGTATCCAGGAGCAGGCTTACCCAGCTGAGGAGGGAAGGAAGCGTTCTAACTCAGCAGAGCAGGCAGTTCAGCTTGTAGCAGCATGGGTTGGGATGTATGCAGCTGCCACACTCTGCATGCAGAGCAGCCTCTATTATATATGTGGATGGAAGCATGCACAATCATTGGAGCAGTATTATGGGAACAAATCCTTCAGCTGATGTATCTGTTCTCCCCCCCCCCTTGCCTGCAGAAAGCAGGCCAGTCTTTCCAGAAGAGAGTCAGTACCATGGATGTATTGTCTTTCATCTAGCTGCTTCACATTCAGCATTCAGTTGCTGTAGTGACGTTACAGTCACTTGCATCTAAGAGGGCAACAAAAAAACTTGCTACCTTCACATCCTTAAATTGGGTGCACTTTGACAGCTTCTTCATAAAAATCACAAACATGAGGTAAAACAAGACATTCTTTCATCGGAGTTGTACACTCACACTGAACGTATTGAACTTCATGCCAGAACAAGGAGCAAACAGCATGCAGCAATGGTCTTGGGACGTCTTACTGTTATACTATTGTAGTACCTCTCACGAGAAATTTTGGGGTATGTGGTCAAAGTCATATGCCTTCTCCAAATCCACAAACCATATGTAGACAATACTGACAAGTGCCCATGACCTCTCCAGTATTTTTGTAAGGACAAACAGGATATGAAAACAGCTCATTCAGATGGCAAGCAAGACCAAAGAACTTCAAGCTGTTTCAGAACAATGTTCATGCAATTAATCAGAAATACAAGCATTGCATTTTAGTTCAGCAACACAGCAATAAAAAAAAACACAGAATAAAAATCTGGAAGCAGAGTTATACATGCAATCTGTAAAGGTTACTAGGCTAATGGCCCTAGAGCCCCTACAAGCCTAGGCATATTTATCTCAAGTTGCTCCAGTTGGTGTCTGTTAGGTGAGTGAAGTTCACAGAAGTAAGGTTCTATGGTAGTTAATAATGACTACCTCTCTCCAGAAGGGACATGGGCTCTACCTCAGAAGTGAATTTGCATTCACCCATCCATTGATCTAGGTTGCATTTGAAGAGGGTCAGGGAGGGGCTCTGTTTCATGTGAAGTGTAAGCTTGTTCCAGAGAAGGAGCAGTCTCTGGGAGATATATCTATCTCTCCAGCATGACCTGTTCATGTCAGAGGCTAGTTTAAGATCCCTGGAGTGAGTGACCTTCATGCAGTTTGATGTACAAATGTGTAACATTTCCATCAGGGCCGGGTCAGAGATTACCCTGTAAGCCAAGCTCAGGTCACCCCTTAGCAACCTGTAGGTGACAGAATACAGTGACAGGGCTTTCAGTCTTTCTACATCAGACTTGTTTTGTGTAATTTCTTGATGAGAAACCTGTGTGGTCTCTCCAGTTGTTGAAGGTTTCTGGTGAGGTACATACAAAAGGGAGCATTGTACAAAATTATTGGTCTGATGAGTGCTGAGTATAATGGAATTATAACATCCTTAGCTCTAGATGAGAAGATTTTACTTATAAGATGTGCCACTTAGAAGGATTTCTGTACTACTGTGGATACGTGATGGTCAAAGTTCAGGTTGCTATCAACCTGAGTACCCAGATCATGTACCACTGAGTCTACACTTAGAAGGTGCTGTCTATAATGTAATTAGCAGGGATGTCAGCTTTCCCTAATGGAATAATAATGCATTTTTGTTTTTGCATTTATCTGTAATCCATGGCTTTGGCACCAATCATTTGTCTGCATTAACCCTGTCTGCAGTATATTAACATCACTGGGGGATTCAGTGATTACTCCTAATTTGCAATCATCAGCTAACTTGGTTAAGAACAGGCCATCCAAGTTTGCCTGGACTTCTGAGAAATAAATTTCAAACAGTAAGGGGCCCAGCACAAAACATTGTGGAACACCACTGGTGACTGGTCTCTTGCTAGAGGTGAAGTCTCCTACTTTTACAGTATGTGTCCTGTCGGTGAGCCAGTTGGCTACCCTTCTGATAATGTACTGGTTAATTCCCAATTGGGAGAGTTTCTCTATAATACCTGAGTGGGTGATTCTGTCAAATGCTTTGGCTAAGTCAAGATAGGTGGTATGCACTGTCTGTCCCTCATCCAGGGCCTTGGTGACTTCTTGAAGAAGTCATCTATATTTAACAGGCATGATCTACCTTTAATAAACCCTAACTGGGTTGGGTTCAGATTTTGTATATTGCCTATGTCCTTGTTAATAAGGTCCATAATGATTCTTTCTATGGCCTTGCATATGAGGCTAGTCAAGCTTTTGGACCTATAATTCCCAGGGTCGATTAATGGTACCCCCTTGTTCAGAGGGATTACTGTTGCTGTCCTCCATTCCAACAGCACATAGCCAGTTTGCAAGCTGTAATCAAACACTGATCCATGTGGGTCTGCTAGGTTATTCTTCAAGTTGTTGAAAAGGCAACCTGGGATGTTGACTGGTCCCATTGATGTTGTGTTTTTTGCCTTGGAGAGCACCAAGATGACCTGCACTCTTGAGTTAATAATTTGAGGAATGGTGGCAGGCATACTTTGGGGCATGACTGGAGTGGACAAGGGGGTGAAGTTTGCTCCAAATCTGTCAGTTAGCAGGTTGGCTATTACCTCCAGTTGAGTATGGGTGATGCCATCCACAAGTTCAGCACATAACTGGGTATTTCCTTTTAGATTTTGGCCATAAGCATGGCTTCGAATATATGGAGATAGTTGTTAAATATAATGCAAGGCTTATTGACACATTTTCAGCAGAAGTGAGTGCCTTGAATTTTGAAATAGTGCATGATTTAAGATACGATCATTTTAAAATGGAAACATGCCCATATTTTTACATTGATCGAACAGCAACTATTTAAACTTAAGGCCAATAAAATGAAGAAACTGGAGAGAGATCGTATTGATTATTTGCATAAGTTGGCCTACCCTGAGCCTCCTGAGTCTCAGGTTTGGGGTAGAAGGAATTTTGAATATAGCAGTCATCAGGGGGCTCCAAGTGAGTAGCAGAGAACAGATAGTGTGCTTGGACATGTGCAGGGTGGCCATTCGAATGGCAATACTTTTAACACAAATAGGGTAAACTATTCCACCGATAATTCGGATTTCCCCCTAAGGAGATCGGAGCATTTCAGAAACAGGAATAAAAGGAACCAATGGGAGATGGGAGAACAGCCATTGCCCAACAGATTGAACCAGAGGGGTTCCTTTGGAGTGAACAATTTTCGGACGATGCACCAGTGGGGTAGTTTTCAGGGGCAGCAGAGGAAATAGTTCCTGTCAACCAGTTGACTAGAGGATGTACTATTATCATGAACGCAGAAAAGGACTTCACTATATATAATTTTCAGATGTTGTTATTGATGTTGAATGTGCTAATTTATTTTCAAAAGGCATCACATTTGTGCACTCACGTAGAGCTAAGGTTCTGGAAATTCTGATGGACCTTAATTATATTTAAAGAAATTGAACTTGTCTTTAATTTTTAATGAACTCCTTATGTTGCACAACTTTTTAGGCTTTCTAGCACTTATAACCCACCCCTTCATCCAGTTTTAAGTTTGTTTAAGAAGGTGTGTGAATTGGATATTCATAACCTGTTAACTGGTAGACCTAGACAGAAAGTGTATAACATGACTTTGCATGATTTTGAAATTTTGGAATTTATTAAAAGTCAGGATTTGAAAATTATGAAACCGGATAAGGGGAAGAACTGGTTATTATGTCCAATACGGATTATAAAAGAAGAATGCAGGGTTTATTACAGGTTAGTGCATATGCTCAGGTTAGTAGGAACCAGATGAATTTAGCCTACTGTAAAATTATTTTACTGCTAAAGGATTTATTTATTGATGGTAGGGTCAACATTGATGAATTTAGTTATTTGAATGTCATGTTTCCAAGGGTGCCTACTTTTTTTTGGTGTCCCAAAGATCCATATGGATTTGCATGACCCTCCCATGTGCCCAATACTGGGTGGGAGGGACTCAATCACTAGTGATTGTGTACAGTTTTTGGATAATAAGTTGAAGCATTTACTTAGGGATAAGGTTTCCTTATGTAGGGACTCATGGCATTTTTTGTAGAAAACATGAATGCCTTGGAATATAATGAAAATGACATTTTTATCACCATCGATATTAATGATTTGTATATATTAGTACCCCACCACCTGGGGGTCCAGTGGTTTATGGACTTTTTGGTTAGGAGAGGAATCAAGCAGGATAAGGTTAATCTTTATGAGGAATTGTTAGAATTGGTATTGAACAATAACTTTATATTGTTTGAAGAACAATTTTATTTACAAAAAGAAGATGTAGCTATGGGATCTCCAGTGGGCTCGCTTTTTGCCAATATTGTTATGTTACAATGGGAATTCTTGTATAGTCGGGAATGTCCGTTTAAGGACTTGATCAGTTTATATCTATGTTACATAGATGATATATTTATTTTATGGAAGGGTGGAAAAGAAGAAATAAGTGAGTTCCTTGAATATATTAACAGTACTACTGAATTCCTGTATTTCACACAAACTGTTGGTGAAAGTAATATTTCCTACTTGGATTTATTAATAAGGAAGGATCACTGAACAACAGGTGTATAGTGAGTATCTACAGAAAACTGACATATTCAAACACCTTTCTTCATTTTCTAGTGCTCATCCTTATTTTCAAAAAAGAGCAGTTATAAAGGGTCAGTTGGTTAGGGCAGCATGTATGGTTACAATTGACCATGACTTTAGGGCTGAATGTGAAAATCTTAAAAAAAGTATGTTCATGAAAAGGGGTTACCCTGTCCATTTGATTGATGAACTAGTAGAGGAAATTAGCCTTAAGAGAGACAGTGATTATTTTACCCCTTTGTTAAATGGCAATAGAAGTACTGAGGAACTTAATGTTGTTGGGGATGAAGTAGTAGCTTTGGAAGTTAATGCACAGCAATATGTGAATTCCTTTATTACTATATATAGTTCAGAAAGTGATATTATTAGATGTATTTTAAACAAAAACTTGAATATTTTAAGGGAGAATAACATTGTTTTTGAGAAGGTGGGAGAAAGACCCATAACTGTATATAGAAAGGTAAGAACTTTAAAAAAATGGTTAAGAGGAAGGTTATTACACATAAAAGTCATAGTGGTATCAAGAAATGTGGCAGATGTGGGTAAGTTCATAAAGGAGGGGGACCGGTTTAATGTTTTGGGAATAACCTTCTTATTAAAAGGGAAGGGTTAGTGTATATTGCATTGTGTCAGTCATTTAATTGCTTCTATACTGGGAAAACAGAGCGTAAACTCCGTGAGAGTATATATGAGCATAACTACAATATACGTAAAGAGAAAAGTAAAAATGCATTTTTTAAGCATGTTAAGGAATACCCTGGACACTTTTTCAAATTTTCTGTTTTGGAAAAACTTGGAATTGACCCACAAGTGTGTCCATGGTCCCACCTTTTGGAAAAGAGGGAATTGTTCTGGCAGCTGTATTGGAATTCATATAGCTGGCCAGGACTAAATGAACATATTTACATTGCCCCTCTATTAAAGTTAAAATCACCATGTAGATAGTACGTGGAAGTATTTAATCTTGTAATAGTTTAAGGTTCATTTTATTTATTTATTTATTTATCTATTTTATTTTACATTTGTTTACTGGGAAAGTAGGACAGGGCAAAGCCCATTTTCAGTGGAGGCCTGGGGAGAAAAGCTCCACAAAATGTGACAGTACGTGTAACATTAGTAACAGTAAATACAACATGCCAAACAATATATACAAAAGTTACAATAGATACAGCAAGTCTAACAGTAGATACAACATCAGATATGGAACTTAACATAGTGATATTATTAACATAGACCCTATGAGTATTAATTTACATTTGTAAAGGGAAAGTAATTCTAGATTTATCACCCATTCAAGAATAAAAAGAAAAATAAAAATCATAATACAAATAAGATCATTGTCCAATAGACAGGCTGAATAATTAATGGAGAGTATACTTATGATAACAGGAGATCAGCCAGGGGTGTTGCCTGAGCAGTGCCAAATGTCAGTTTGATCATTTTTGAGTAGTTTTTTAAACTGGTGTTTGTTGTCAGTGGTTCTAACATTATGGGGGAGGGAGTTCCAGGTTTTTGAAATATAGGAAAAGTATAAGGAGTCTCCTGCAGTGTTAGTTTTAGAAACTTATAGTAAAGATTTATTTGATGATTGTAGTGTTCGAGTGGTAGAGTAAGGTCGTAGTAAGTTTTGGAGAGCTGGAGTTTTTTCAAGGTTATAGAGTAATTTGTGGGCCATGATTAATTGATTGTGTGCAAGAAGCTGAGGTAGTTTAAGTCATGGGAGTTTTTTGAGGGCTAGACCATGATGTGACCTGTGTAATGATACATGTAGTCAATTTATTTAAATCTGTTTTTTTTTTTTTTGAGGTTGATAAGGATGGGAGATGCATATAATAGAGTTGCTAGTAGGTGTGTTCAGGCTATGGCAGCTCTTGAGTCTGATAAAAAATTTTTGGTTCCTGTAAAGGATGCCATTTCTTATGGACTTTTTTAATAGTTTGTGATATATGCAAGCCAAACCTTAGCCTATCATCTAGAGTGATTTTTAGTTGTTGGGTGGATGGTTCAGGTGTAATTATTGTGTTATTGGCTGTGATGTAGAACTATGGGGGGGGATTCCAGTGGTCTGGTAGTTGAATGATCATATGTTTTGCTTTTTTGGGATTAAGAATAAGTTGGGAGTTAGCCAGCTGTGTTTCAATTTCTGTAAAGGCCTGTTGTGTTTTGTCATGAAGTTGTTGCATGGTAGGGGCCGCACATATTAATGCTGAATCATCTGCATATTGGATAATGGTGGCAAGTGAGGTGGCTGAGTTGAGGTTATTAGTGAAAATACTGAAGAGAAGAGGGCCAAGTATGGATCCCTGTGGGATCCCAAGGGTAATAGGGAGAAGTGGGGAGAGTTCATATTGCCACTTAACTGCCTGCTGACGACATGTTAAGTAACTATGGAACCATGAGACAAATGAAGGGTGTATCTTTAGGTCTGAGAGAGCAGTTAGTTGTTGTGGGAAACTGTGTTAAAGGCTTTAGACATATCCAAGAAAACTGATGAGACTATGTTTCCCTCATTCCTGTATTGGTTTATGGTGCTGGTAAAGCTAAGCAGAGCAGTGGTTGTACTATGCGACAGTCTAAATCCATGTTGGGAGATGGCAAGTAAGTTATTGTATGTAAGATATTTCATAAGCTGGGAATGTATACATTTCTCCAGAGGTTTTGAAAATAGGGACAGGATATTTATGGGGCAATAATTAGTTCAGTTGATTTACCACCTTTATCGCCTCATAGTAAGATGTTGTCCTGTTCGATTCTCAGCTAGAGTGGAGACATGCGTGAATGGGCATACCTTCGTTGAAGGTTGTGCATCAGGGCTGGCAACTCTGCACATAAAAATCTACTGCCAATCATAAGCGGACCAGAGTTCCGCTGTGGTGACCCCTAACCGGGAAAAGCCAAAAGACACAACAACAACAACATGTAGGGGGATAATATAAGAAATTTTCCAGATGGTAGGGACATACTTTTCAGAAATTGAGCAGTTAATCAGTATTGATATGGGATAAGATATAGCCTCAGCTGCAATTTTTAGGAATTCTGTTGGTGAGTTGTCAGCAGCAGTTGTAGTTGGTTAAAATTTTTTAGGAGTTTTTCTATGGTTTTGCTGGAGATGAGTTTAAATGAGAAGGAAGTATTATTGTTATTTAGATTATTTGTTTGTATGTTATTTGGGGTGTCTGGTTAGTGCAATAATGCTTTCTGTAAAGTATTTCTTAAACTGAGTGGTGGTTCTGAGTTATTTGGTAAGGTGGTAGAGGGAGTTGTGGTTTTTCCAGGATTGAGTATGTTTTTGTAGCCCATTTTATGAGAATAGCTGAAATTGTTTTTTAAATTTTTTGTAATGACTTTATTATGTATTTATATTAATTTGGAAGGAGTTTTAGTTGGTTTAAAATAAATGCAGTTTAGCTGTATACAAGTATTAGGATTTTAACACTGTCTCTTTAGGCCCACTATTTTGAACAGCTGAAGTTATATAAGCAGTGCTTTGGTGGTGGGCCTTTTGTCTGAAGAAGTTTTCCATTGTAAAACAAAAGTGCTTATTTTATCATTTTTTTAATAATTTGCAAATAAGACCACTTTTTAATGACCACTAGGAATTTTTTTTGGGCTGTGCAGAGGCTCCAGGACTTAGGAAGTTTTTGTTTCTTCACAGTAAAGGACTGTCCAGAGTGAAATGCTACCACAAACAGACTTAAATATGGATACAGCAGTGTGGTTAAACAGCTTATAAGAGTATGATTATTCAATAAAAGTACTTTGCTTTGTATAAATGAGCCAAGAGCCACTCAGCTGTACAGAATTTACAAAGGCACTAAAAACAAGACAAGCTGATTAATTAGCCCTCCAGTCAATAAAACTACATGCATAAATCTCAAGTGTTTCCCCAAACTAAACAGACCAGCCTCTCTCCCAGTGCACTAGATGGAAAATCCACTGACCTCTTGATGTAAAAACAAGTGCTTGCCAGAATGTAAAAATACACTACTTTATCCAACATCTAGCTAGATAATGAATTCAGATCAAGTAAATTAGTAGAACAGACAATGTGAGGCACATTTTCAATATAACATCAAGGAAAGGCAAATAATTCAAGATAGCAGCAGTGTAGGAAGGATGGAGCTTAATAAGCTCAATTTCCAGTACGGGTGGGCAGCTTAAAATCACCAGTGGGGAATTCATTAAACCTTACATGGTCATTTTCCACCACAACACACAAATACACAGTAGCAATGGGTATTAGATTCAGTAGGAGCTGTTTAGAGATGCACACCCCCGCACAAACAAAATGAACACTGTGGCATGCTAATTAGATTATAAGCAGCTGAAGTGCATGCTAATCAACCAATCCTACATGGTGGAACTATTCAACAAGCTATAAATCAACCTTGTAGACTCAGCATTGGTTTTTCTTGCAAATTCCAAAACTGTTGGAATAAAACCACAGAAAGGAGTCTACGCAGACAGAATCTTAGGGACTGTTGCTGCTTTAATTCATTTGTATGTGCTACAGGCTGAACCCAATACTACTGCTCCCAATAGGCCTAGGCCAAGAAAGAGAAAAGTTTTCAGGCCCTGTTTAGCTTTTCACAACCTACATGACATGGAAATTGTAGAGAGCTACTGGGTGGATAGGGACACACTACAGGAACTCTGTGACCTGTACCATCCTCATTTCAGAGCCAGAGCCAAATGAGGGCAACACATCCCAGTGGAGACAAATGTATGTGTAGCACTTAGAATCTTAGCTACAGGTACCTTTCAGAGACCAATAGGGGACATGCTGGAGTGTCACAGGCATCAGAATCCAGGATCTTCCACCAATTCCTGAATGCTATGCTCCAACATACCAGTGACCACATATATTTTCCTTGTAGTTCTGAGGAGAGGGCCAGAAATATGCAGGAGTTCTACCGAGTAGCACACTACCCTGAAGTACTGGGTGCCATGGATTGCACACATAGAGAACTTAAGGCACCACCTGGGAAACAGGGTAAGCTCTATATAAACAGAAAGGATACCACTCTATCAACTACTAAGTTGTGTGTAATACCAAGGAAATCATCTTGAATGTGTGTGTGTTGCAACCCTGGCAGTTACCACGCCTTACATATGTGGCACACCTCCCAACTATACCAAATGTTTGCTGGAGGATATCCAACAGGGTCATTTACTGGGGGATGCAGGCTATGCACTGGAACCGTGTCTGATGTCAACCACCGGAAATGCACAGACACCCAGTGAAGAATGCCATAATGAGGCAAATGCTCAAACCAGAAATACCATAGAGTGTATGTTTGGGCTGCTGAAGTTACGGTTCCAGTGCCTAAATACATCTGGGGGAGCCCTGGAGTAGAATCCACAGACATGTACGGAAATATTCACAGTATGTGCCATGCTACACAACATCATCTTGAGAAAACAGCTTAAGTAGGATCAGCAAGGGGAAAGGGCACATATCCACCACCAATACCAAGGTTACCACAGACACAGGCAGCTGAGGAGTCACGGAGAAACCACCAGCTGCTGTGGGTGTAGGCAGACATAGGTGTGCTCTGTATGCCCTTGCATTGGCTAAGAAACAATGCATAGCACACTCACTCACCACCATGGGGCCTACATCCTTCCTCCTACACACATACATATAGTAACATTGATGCCAGGCAACTCACATAACCTCTACCTCCCCATGTATTGGCTGTGTACTGCTTGCATCAGACAGAGTCAGCCCTGTACTATGACCATCTCAACTTTTGCATTTACAAGGTAAGTCTCGAACCTGGAGAGTATTGTGTAATAATATGAGTGAGTGGCATATCATTGTATTTCACTAATTGTTTGTGCCATAACAGTAACTAACCTTTGCTTCCCCCAAAAGAACAGTCTATCCTTGTTTGTGCCATAACAGTAACTCACCTTTGCTCCCCCCCAAAAAAATATCAGTCTATCCTCGTTTGTGCCATAACAGTAACTCAGCTTTGCTCACCCAAAAGAACAGTCTGTCCTTGTGTGTGTCATAACAGTAACTCAGCTTTGCCCCCCCCCCTCCAAAAAAAAACAGGCAAATGACACATTTTGCTAACAAACCATCTTTGAAATGCTAAAAGTGCTATCAAAGGAACTGACCCCAAAACATTTGTACATATTTATCACACAGCATTCCATTTCCATGTATTGGCAATCATGTATACCTGTGAAATGGCTTGACAAACATGCCAGTGCTATCAGTACACTTGTAACTAATGCATACAGATAAAAGTGTAAAAGCTGTTGCTTCAGATTTTGCTTAAATACATTCCAGCATATGCAGTATGTAGCTGACAAAATGCAAGCAAACTTCGGAAATTCAGTAATCCTCTGTAGAGATATATCCTGAAGAAATAGCTTATCTGCAGTCTTCCCAACATAAACAAGTCTCCTCACCATCACTTTGCCGAGCTGCACAGTTGCCTTTGTATTTGGTGTAGATTCAGGGCTATTAGCATGGTGAAGATGCAAATGAGGTGTGAGCTCATTAGAATTGCTGAATCCCAAATACTTGGATCTGTGTAGGAGATATAAACATAGTGCAGGCACTCCCTCAGTGTTTGTTGTTAGTGCATTGCAACTGTGAATGATTACTGTTTGGGAAAAGGAAAGCACAACAGCACTGCAGGATGCCTTACCTCCACTGGGTGTGTCAGGTTAGAGCTACAAAGTGTTAGATATAATGTTGGAAATGTAAGTAAGCAGCACATTATTCACAGGCTGTGCTCCTTAACACCCAGCCTGCCCTTCATTTGTTGGCAACTGCATGTGATATTATTTCCAATTAATGTCCCAGACATTTTAAGGCCAATTATATAGACTGGCTTACACAGTGCATCTCTCAAGAGTAATGGTCAGGCAACTAAAGAATGACTAACAAACACATCAAGGTAAGAAAAAGCTGTATATTTGCAGGCAGTAAACATAACAGGTTGTGTGATCCCTAAGTGCACTACAGCCAAAAAATAATACATGTCCACATAACAGTTGTATGGTATGATATCACAGTAGATGCTGTTGCAGTTGGTTGTGTGCAGAATTTGTTCAGTTCTTTGCTGCAAAGCTGTTTGTGTGGCAAAGAGGGATAAGGCACCCATTCTGTGTTCTGAAGATGTATTGGAATGAGAGTTCAAATCCAGATCTGTGTAGATGTATCTAATGTGAGCCATTGTTTTCCTGTTTGTATGTCATACATAGATTTTTCTCAGTTCAACCACTTGCCCCTTTTTACTTTGTTTCCTTTTTTGTCTAGTTTGTCTATTTTTTTTTTTTTTTTTTTTGTAGCCAGTGTTTGCACAATGAGGTGCATATCGCAATCACGAGAATGGAGGAAATGAATTCCGGGTTTGGCTGAGCTTATTTTGTTTGTGTGAAGCATGGCAGTGTACAAACTGGACAACTGGACCCCCCCAGGAAGCCGACAGGATCCAGACAGCCAAAAATAGAAACCAGATACATTCAATTAATGTTACTGGGCAACGCACAAACCTGCTAAGTGGCACTGCTTGACAGTTAACAGCAAGTCCTTAAGAATGATTAGTAAAATAAGGAATGTAATGTAACTAGTCCTGTGGCAGCAGGTGTAAGTGTAGGCCTGGAGTACAGATGGTCCTGGGTTCTAGTACAGGGTGTGCAACCTTTTTTCACTGTTGTGACAATGCAGTTTATAGCAATGAACCGAAAGATAGACAGGTGTTATTTCAACCTTCTTGTGACAACAGGTGTAGTGTAGGACTGCCATACACATGGTCCTATGTTCAAATACAGGATATTACGTACACTTTTGCTGTTGTTCCACTTCCCATTATAGTCGCTGTCACTTATAACACTTGAGATAGTGGAGTTAATATTATTTATACATATGCAGGCTAAGACACTAGTATTCTGTCAGCTATTTATTTATTTATCTATGTATTATCACATTTATTACCAGATGTATGACTGTGGGTATACTGTGTACAATATTCCTGTAAGTATAATTCTGTTATCTGGACTAGCATGGCCTTCACATTTGCCTAACACATATAAAAAACTGTCTATACATCCAATAACTTTGGAATTTTTAATTGCAATTATGTAATGCCTCATTGCTGCTCTCCTCTTACTGTCACACAAATGAGCTGCTCTGGGGTGCGCACTGATGTGCAACACATTTGCATGATGGTAAGCAGAGTGCAACAGTTTCATACTGTGTCTGCTCTCCAGTAAATGCAATAACTGGAACTGGTGGGAAACCATCAGTCCCCATTGATCTTGATCCATGGTACACATGACAGGCATTTGTGGGGAAGGTACTAGGTTTAGGGCACAGAGGTGGGGTGTCCAGGAGTCCAGGATATTCATTGGACTCCTAGTTAAGAACTACAGCCAAAGGTTTTGCAGGGGAACTGTTCTGGCTTTCAGTACAAGTCTGAGGCTTGGTATAGTTTAATCCGGGCTGTATCCAGTGCTGGATACACTGGTGACCAATGTAGGCATCATTTCAATTACCTACAGTGGGGGAAGAGAGATACCCTTGATTGTTGGATCAAGGAATTTAGGACTGGGGACATCCCACACCTGTGTCAGTATCAACTACAGAGAATACTGTAAAAGTTAAGATAGAGTCAAATAATTGTATTAATGCATTGTATATGACATATGCAGGTACTAATCTTATCTCTTTTTTTCTCTCACTCAACCCTTATCTGTCTATTTTATTTTATTTTTATGTTATGTTATTTTATTGTAAAAAATTACATTTTTACTTTGTTTTATATTTTTATTTGTTAAAATTTTATCACGTGTCATCAAAATGTGTCCATATCATCCATATGTACCACATCACTAAATGCTGCACAGCACAGTTGGGTAGGCCTGCCCCATAGGATTCTCCAGCACCGATGCCCAGCATATCTGGGAGCCAACCTGGCAGACCTTCCTCTGCTGCCCCTGCACTACCTGCCCTCTCAGGTAGTTCTGCCCCGGGGGGGCTGGTCCGGAGCAGTGGTGGGGGTGGTGATTTCATCACCCAGACTGGGTTGCCAGTGATGGTGCATAGGGCTGTGCACTGCACCATTGGTGCATGCCTACACCAGCTGGAGAGGCTGCTCTCCCTCATTTTGCATACTACTAGGAGGAGGAAAAGGAGATGTCAAGCACTCCAGCCAATGCCGGAGTGAGGCGATGTGATAGTGACGACAGTCTAGTCAGTGAGGACTCGATTCTTACTATCACCCAGCTTGCCAACTGTGGGTTCAGGATGTCCCCATGCATACACCAATCATGGTGTTCCCCCCCCAAACCTTTTGGGTCTATCACTGTCCCTGTCTCTTTTCTTGTTTGTCCTGTCTGTCTGCAATTGCTTCCTCACCTACCCAACTTATCTAACCCAGACATACCTACGTCCCTTCCCCAGCATTCCTCTCTCTCTAAAATAAAAAAAAATAAATGAGCACCTGTCCCTCAGAAAGAATTTGTCCCATACGTAGCTCTCCATTTCACACATGTGTCTTCTTGACACACTTGATTCGGTCCATTTGGATATACAACATGATGTGTTGTGGTCAACCCTCTCTCTGGAGGAAACAGTCCAAATTCAGTTAATATTTTGTACATATGATATGTTTACACTGTTAAAGAAATGGAAAGTTATGGTTCTTTCCTACCTCCCTCCTGCACTTTCCTGTCCTGCTTTCCCTTTGTTCTTTCCCCTGCTTGTTCTTCATTTTAACACTTTCTTATCTACCCCATTTTAACACCATTAATCTGGTCAGAAAATAGAATCACACACAACACAAATAACTAGCAGAAAAAGCAATGGATCCCCACACTTTGTATACTCCATGTTTGTGAGGAGTTGTGCAATGTGCAGCAAGGGTGAGTGGTGGGAAACAGGTGTGGCCACCCCCATTCAATGCCGCTTAACACCGCTGCACTATGCCAACATACAGCAACACATCTTGTATTTCATGTCATTGCAGTATCACTCTGTAAAGAAAAGTATGCCACAGTATTAGAAACACCTGTATTCGATCTTAGTACCATCTGACCCCAAAAAGGAATGTATCAACGCATTAGCATGTGCTGCCACAGAGTCAGTTAAGCAGCAGGTGTATTTCATGTATTTCATAGACTCAGTACTAACTGTCCTACTTTAGCAATATAGCTCGCATTTGTGCACTACTTAGCTACACGAGAACATATGCTGCATGTGAATGCATTTTGCTAACTGTCTCACAAACTTGCTGCTTGTTATGCTATGGAAATGTATACATTATGCTGTATTACTGATATGTACTGTCCATTTCCTGTGCATGTCATGAAATGACATGTGGAAACATTATAAACCAAGGGCTCCATTTAACAATATGTCGCATATTTACAATACATCCATGTGTCACCACCCCTCCAAGCACTACAGCCCTGGTGCCTCAGTACTTTTTCCACACATATATCAACCACACTACAAAATGTAATATCAAATGTATGTTCTATGCTATGCAATGCACATCAGTCTGGCAACATGCAGGACTTAACTATTGACCTATATGCCTAAAAAACCTTATCTGCAAGGTTAGGGAAGGAATCACCATAGACCATATCCACAGGGACATAGGTGACCTTCAGCATACTTGACACAACCCATTTTGTTTATGGCAATGGAAGATCTTGCTTATTGAACCTTGTGTACTTCTTGGATACTGGCCTCAAAGACCTGGATTAGAGATAACAGGACATACCACCTATTTTGAGTTCATAGGTTCATACCTGTGTACTAGGCTAATGGCCCTGGAGCCTTTACAAGCCTAGCCCAACAAAAAAAAAAACTGTCCAGGCACTGAGCCACCCAATGTTAGTTCACAGTGCCCCTATCCAGTAGGGCAACTGGAGTGATCCCTGGAGTGAACTTTCTGTTACCCATCCACTCGTCAAGATTTCTGTTGAAGAGGGCCAGCGAGGTGCTCTGCTTGACATGAATGGAAAGCTTATTCTAGAGTATGGGCAGTCTTTGGGAGATGAACCTGTCCATCCAGCATTTTCTGTTAATTGTGATAATGAAGTTGTGATGTCTGGAGTGTGTGGTTTTGGGGGGATTGGGATTTCTTTAGGTGTAGTATTTCAAGTAGGACTTTGTAAGTCAAGCAGAGATCACCTAGTAGTAGACGATAAGAGACTGAAAATATCTGAAGTTTCTTGAGTCTGTCAATGTAGGACATATGTTTAAGGCCTATGATCCTTTTTGTGAGGTACTTTTGTGGCCTCTCCAACTGTTGTAGGTCTCTGGTCAGGTACATGCCAAATGGGGCATTATATTCGATGATTGGTCTAATGAGGGATGTGTAGAGAGTGAGGATGACCTCTTTCTTCCTGGATCAAAACCTTTGGTTATGAAATGTGCCATGTAGAAGGACTTTCTGACCCCAGTGGCAATGTGGTGGTTGAAGGTGAGGTGGCTGTCAACCTGGGTGCTCAGATCTCTTATGACCACTTCAGTGTTCAGTGGGCTTCCATCAATGCGGTAATTCATGGGAACTGAGTTTTTTTCCAAAGGGGATGAGAATGCATTTTTTGGTGTTAAGCTTCAGGGAATGGTTCCAAACACCAGTCACTGGCTCAGAGAGGCCCTTTTGTAGGATGTCTGCATCAGCTGGGAAGTTGATAATGACTCCTAGCTTGCTGTGATCACCAAACGTGGTCAGCCAGTGTCCTTCTGTGTTGGCGTGAACTTCTGAGAAGTAGATGCCAAACAGGAGAGGGCACAGGACCAAGTTCTGTGGGATTCCAATTATGACTGTTTGAGAGTCTAACTTGGAATCCGCAACTTTCACTCTGTGGGTCCGGTCTGTGAGTCAGTTTGCAACCCACCTAGTAATGTAAGGATCGATGCCTAGTTTGGTAAGTTTATCAATGATACCTGAGTGGGGAATGGTATCAAAGGCCTTGGCCAAGTCGACATAGGCTGTATGCACTGCCTTACCCTCATTCACTGCCTTGGTGACTGCCTTGAAGAAGTCAACCAGGTTCAGCAGGCAAGATCTCCCCTTGACAAAGCCAAGCTGTGTGGAGTCAAGAGTTTGGAGTTTGCCTATATCTTTGTTAAGCAGGTCCATGATGAGGCACTCCATAACTTTGCATACCAGACTCATCAGGCTAATGGGGCGATAGTTCCCAGGGTCTGTAGTTGCTCCCCCTTTATGGAGCAGGATGACTGTATCAGTGCACTATTCATTATGGATTAAGCCTGAGGTAAGGCTGTGATTGAACAGGGCACACAGATGTGGTGCCAGTTCATTCTATAGCTCATGTATGATGCAGCTAGGGATATTATCAGGTCCTATGGATGCTGTATTCTTGGCTTTGGACAATGCAGCTTTTACCTGTGCCACAGAAATGGTGGGCATCAGGCTTTCTTCTGGTATTGTGATAGGGCCCTTGCAGGGGGGAGGGGTAAAGTTGGCACTGAGTCTGTCGGCCAGTATGTTGGCTATATCTGTTGGCTCAGTAAAGGAGGTGCCATTGTGCAATAACTCAGAGCAAATGTGGGTATTGCCTTGGCAGTTTTTGATGTAGCTATAGAAGGCTTTATGGTTGTTTTTGGTGTCAGCCGCAATTCTGCCTTCATAGCTGGCTTTAGAGGATTTGATAAGGGATCTCAGCTTTTTGTTGAGACCAATAAGGGAGGTTTTCCAGTCTTGTCACTTCATTTTTTTCTGCAGCAGTTTCTTCCTTCTGTTGTAGAGTTTATTGATGGCTGGGGACCACCAGATTGGCTTCCTTTTTTAGAGGAGAGTGTCTTAGTTCTATTTGGTATGGCAAGGTCCATGCATTTGTGTAAATGCTCGTATAGTGCATTGGTGTATGATTCAGCAGTCATGCAGCTATTTTCCATTCACACAGATGCCGAGAAGTTAGCCACTCTGTTTTTAGGAGCCCAAAATTGGCTTTAGAGATGTTTTTCATGGTGGTCACCTTAGCAGGGGTTGTAGGTGAGATGGAGATTTCCATGGTGATCAGTTTGTGGTCGGATTTAACCAGGGAGGAATTGACTATAGATGTGGAACAATGGTCTCCCATATTGGTGATAACCAGGTCGAGGATATTGCTTCCTGTAGGGGTCAGAATGAACTTGGCCAGGGCATTGGAATTGATAAATTCCAGAAAGCATTGGGCCTGTACATTGGTACTTGAATAGTTTTCCCAGTTGATGGAAGGGTAGTTGAAGTCACCCAGTATGAGAGTATTGGGTTGGACCTTGATAGATTCCAGAGTGCTTAGGAACTTGGAGTGAGAGTCTAGGGACATGTTTGGGATTCTGCAGCAGGCTATGACTTGTATCGCCATCTTACCCAGTGTTAGTTTAACCTGAAGTATCTCAGATGCATTATGCTGGGCTACCAGTCTAGAGGTGTGCATATCCTTTAAAAATATGGAGACACCACCACCTTTGGAGTGTCTGTCTGTATTCTGGGGCTGAAAAGTATGGAATTACTTGTAGCCTGGGAGCGCAGGGGTGCTTTCTGTCTCTTTAAACCAGTTCTCCATTACAGCACAGATATCAACATTCTCCATTTTGAGGAGAGCTTCAAGTGAGTGCATCCTGAGATTTAGACTTCTAGCACTGAGTGGCATGGCCCTCAGATTGCATTTATTTGTAGCTGTTACAGTGAAATCTTGGTCTTTGGAACACTGCCTAAAAAAGGCACTATAGCAGTGGCAAGAGCCTTAGCCAGTACCCGGAGTTATCCAAGGATTTTGACACTATCCTCTATTCATGTTTCATAGTAAAGATCTCCCATGTGGGAATTAAGCCATACAGTAGTAGAGGAATAGGCAACTGGCTCATTGACAGAACACATGGTCTCAAAATTGAGGACTGCACCTGCACCACTAGCCACTTACCATTAGAATACTACAAGGATCTACGCTGGGCCCTCAGCTGTTTGCAAACTACTTTCTTAAGTGCATGCAATGGTAGATGGCCTGTGGTTTACCAAGACTGAAGATGACTGTTAACTGGACCCACTAATATAGAGTCCACCAATGATGGTAACATATAACAGAAGGGGCTACCACACACAAATGATTGGCGCCAAACTCATAGACTGAACTTTAAAGCATACAATGCCTCATTGTCTCCTATAGCAATTAAGTACCCATGCTAATTATGATATACATAGCATGCCTCTAAGCTCAAGCACGGTGTTGTGAGACTTGGGAAAACATATTGATATCACTCTACACTTTCATCACTATGTCTCCATAGTGGTGACACACACATTCTGCATTGCACACATCATACACATGGAAATCACATCCAAGACTAGGGTGGTCATACCTCTACTGTACTCTACACTCATCAGACCACTAATTCAGTACAATGCTCCCATCTGTCTGTACCTCATCAGATAGCTGCAGCAATTGGAGAAAACTTAGGTTTGTGCCTGGGAGACTTCAGGGCCTCCAAGCATGACATACATAGAAAGACTGAAAGACTTGTCATTGTACTCAGTATCATACAGGCTGCTGAGAGGTGACCTATGCCTGCCCTAAAGAGCAATATCAGACCTTGCCCTTCTGGAAATGCTGGGCATCTGCAAATCAGATGGACAAGTATAACTTGCCCCAGGGTGGCATAGACAGAACATGCTGTACCATTCAGATTACAGTGACATGGCTTTAACTCTATCCACATACATCATGGCATGGTTTGTAGGCCCTGTGTTATCTTGCTGAGAAAGCCCTGTAGTCACTCCAGCTGTTGCATGTGTTTGATGAGGTAATTGCAAAAAGAGAACATTATACTCTATTATTGTTCTGAGGTTTAACTGCATTGCTATCATGCAATCTTACGATCTGAATATGATGGCGTGACATGTAATGTGCACAGCATAGGCTTTCAATACCAATGTGGACACTTGGTGATCAAAGTTCAGAGTGCTATTTACATGCTGGATTCACTGGGTGTCAGCATAGCAGGACTGTTGTCAATGCTGTAATTAACATGGAATTCCACTTTTCAGATGGTCAGCATAATAAAAGACACATTTCTGTTTTTAGTTGTAGATTGTGTGCCTTTGTCCCCATTCATTTGTCTGTGTTAGCTCCTCCTGTACTATGTTATCATCATTGGTAGACTCATTGATTGCACCCAGTATGCAAGAATCAGCAAACTTGGTAAGCCAAAGGCCGTACACTTTAGCCTAAGCTGTCATGAAATAGAGTCCAAACAGTGAAGGGCCAAGCACGGATCCCTGGGGTTTGCCAGTAGTGACAGCTCTACTGGTACAGGTTGATTCACCAACTTTCACAGTATGTGTTCTGTCGGTGAGCCTGTTGGTTACCCATCTACTGATGTAAGAGTTAATCCCCTGCCGGGAGGGTTTCTCAATGATACCTGCATAGGGGATTATGTCAAAACCCTAGGCCAGATCATGATAGGCAGTATGCACTGTCTTACCTTCATCCAGGTGTATCACATGGAAGCAGTGGCCTGTAACAACATCACAGATCACCTATGGTATGACTCAGCATGTACACCTTCCTGATACAGTTAAATACACACTTCAACACACCTTCCACATGGAGTATATTCCCATAAAAGGGTGTACATCAACATGCATCCACTTGTGTAGAGGGGACAGCACCTGATGCATGCATGTATAGAGACATCCTGACTCTCCTTAACTGTGAGGTTGACCAACATGTGATCATGGACCTCTTCTATATGTACACTAGTCATATTCCGGCTGTGTACAACAGACTTGTGTGAGTTAATACTACATTGTGTCTGTTACATCTGATGTCCTCAAAGAGGTCATCGAGGGCTTGCATGATGACAAAAGTATCATCTTGCGAAACTTGACCAGGTCAAGCATTTAACACAAATCCACACTGAGGTATTCACTCAACACTGTCATATGTGGCCATAAAAAGCTATATCACCAAATGGGTAGACCAGTGTATCACATATGTGGCATGTCACTATGTTGACATGTGTGACATGACCTATAACTCAGATCCAGTGATCAGGTCCATACATCAGGGCTGTACGCTAGGCCCTTTCCTGTCCATTAGTTAAGTGATGGATATCACAGATGACATATATATGCTGTGCCCACACAGCTGCCTGAAGGACTACAGAATATGGGCAATCATTGACTCCAGTTGTGATATTACTGTAATTCAGACAGTACAACACATACCAAACACTGCTGCCACAGACATGACAACACCTGCATTGACAAGGCACATGGGGGGATTTGTTAATTCAGGAAACAAACGTACCACCCAAGTATACAGTAGACATCACACCCTAAAGTCAGACCAGTAGGTCTGTGACCCATGTGATGGGGTAGATGGTAAGTGTAACATACACCAGCATGTGGTCACAGTGTTGACTACTCCCTTGAATGTAATACAAGTACCGGGTATGTGAAGGAGATCCACATCAGAGGTCATAATACCTCTGTAGTTCCCAGCCTTCATCACACCAGTAAATGTGCACAATGCACCCTTCTTCATGTCTTTCCCAACACATCTTCCAGTGATGTATAACTGAAGTGTACCATCTTTATCACAGTGAGCTGTCACATAGCTTATTGGCCATACCTAATGCATGTGTGCTATCTGTTCTGCTTATGCACACACTACATACATAGGTGTTTGACAACATTAATGGTATGTATGCCATTCATGACAGTGTGGCTTGTGCTATGTGTATATGCCATGCACACAAGGCAACTAGCCTGTATTGCCCATACTGCCGCATACAGGTATAGCAGTGTCCTTCCTAACACCTCCAGCAGATGTTACAGTTCCACAACAGTGTGCATGGTTGCCCCCATAGATTGTGGATGTATCATAATAGTTGTTCAAGTGTGTATGTGCCGACTCATCTCTTATCAATGTAAATCACATAGGTTTTGTCAGAGGCATGGGATTACTGGTGATGTGATTCTGATATTGTCCAACTGTGTCTGGTTCTTGTAATGTTTTCCATGAGCCTTTACCTGTGCCCACTTTGCTGGAGACCCCTGCTGAGAGTACACTCATATTCAGGCATATCAGTTTGCACAACTTTACAATATGCACCCTACCCAATTGTATGTCAGACCCCTGATAGATGTTCTCTGCATTATTCATGTAAGGATGCTTATCAAACACAGACACCCTCCCCATTGTTATGTTACCTTGTTTGACAGTCACATAAAACACATTTTCTCTGTACAGTCCCTGCTGAACCATATAGATATGTGATTGGTGTTGCTGCTGCAACCATCTTCCATTGACATGCCCTCCTCTGTTGTACATTAGGTAGTTTCACCTGTCCTCTTTCCCTGTGTTCATTCCTTACAATTCATGTGTACATCCCTATTCAATACACACACTTCCCCTGAGTGTTCATTTTACATGGCAGTCCATGTCCCATTAAAGATCATTTACACGGCTTCAGTACACAATGCCAGGAAAGGGATATCACAATATTATGCGCTGTAGGTGCACTGTTCTGTACTGTGTTCAGACCATGCACTTTGCATTCATATCTCTCAACTGTCTAGATATTCCTAGGATGTCCAGATGTGTTCCTTATCAAATTTGAGGGTTTCTGTCATATCACTGGGATGATCTCAGGACTGATGTGAGTCAATATTGCATACATTTGAATTCATACCTCTCAATTGTCCTGATTTGTGCAGAATATCCAGTTTTTGTCTCATATTTTTGATCTTTTCCTCATAACATTTTGGTTTTCTGGCAAATCATTGACATGTCATTGAATTGAAGTCAGAAGCTGATGACAGACATTTGAGTTTCAAACTTCATGCTCTTCAGAAAGTTCAGGCTACTGTACAACCTATTATTCTATCAACTTTCTAAGTTTGGAAGAGCAATATTAAAAATCTGAAATATGTCCCTATTTTTTGGCTTTTGTCCACCAATTATTTATGGCTTTGTCCAGATCTCTTGCTCTAACAGGTTGAGAAGTATGTTTGAATTTCACTGTAACATGTTTCTGTGTGACATCTATGTCAAATATGACCCTATTTCTGTTTAAATGCCCTGCATTATGTTGACCTTTGTGCAGATATGTTCCCTAACAGATTAACAGCTATCTGCAAAGCCCTGGTGATCATTATGGCATTCTGCACTAATCCGCAGACCGTAGGTGCTCTACTTTACACAGAATTGATATCCACATTTGCTTACATGGTTTCCTGGCCAGCAACACTGTTGCCAGTCACAAAACCTAGCTTAGATGTGCCTTACAACATTGATATTTATTGCGCTCTCCCGCTCACCACACACCGCCTTTCAAACTTGTAAACTCTGTGTAGGTTTCACACGAAGCCTACACAGAGTTTATTTAATCCCAGGGCAGGTTTAAAAAGCAGATTGATAGAAGGGGTAGGTGGGAAAACCTAGCAGGGAATCAGCAGCAGTGCTTTAGTTTATGCAGACTTAAAATCTTTCAGACAAAAGCCCAGAATTTCACTGTATACTTAAGTATAACCCTAGAGAAAATGTAACTAATGAAAAAAATATGTGAAATGTGAAGCCTAGATAATTTACGTGTGTCTCTCACATAGAACAGAAACACCAGGCCAAGCAGGTTTCTTAAAACAGAAAACAAAATGGAGCAGGTAAAACAGAACGCAGCTCTATCAGTCACAGGCAAAATATAGGTTTACTTTCCTAATCCAGCAGGGAATCCACAACAGTACTTTAGTTTATGCAGACTTGAAATCTTTCAAAGACAACGGCCCAGAATTTCGCTGTGTATTTAAGTATCACTCAAGAGACAATTTAACCAATGAAAAAACACATTAAATGTGAAGTCTAGATAATTGAAGTGTCTATATCTCACATAGAACAAAAACACCAGACAAATCAGATTTCTTAAAATAGAAAACAAAATGGAGCAGGTGAAAGAGAAAGCAGCTCTATCAGTCACTGACAAAAAAATATAGGTCTACTTTCCTCACCCAGAAAGGAATCAACAGCAGTGTTTAGTTTATGCAGGCTTGAAATCTTTCAAATACATTCTTGTCATGCTGCTCAGTATGCAACAGAAACACTGTGGATGAACCATCTAGAAGGAATGTGCACATGTGACATAAAGATTCCTGTACCTAGGCATTAACATCATTTCTAAGTAATATACTTAATAAACTACATACCTTTTTTGAGTTTTAAAGTATGTAACTTAGATACTTTTTGCTCCATGTGTGCTGACCATCAGACCTCCACCTACTGGCCTTGAGTCTATTCAGTTCTTTGTACTGGGGGAGTAATCCACCAGATGTAGGAGGGGGAGCACCATCCAGGCGTCCATCACATGATAGCCAGGAGGGTGTTATGTATCACATGAGCTGTGATGCATTTGCATCACGTATTGTAAGTTTAATAACCCCCATCAGAATTAGTCATTGGCTCAAGTCATTGTCATGCTTCTGTTCATTAATATGTGGAGCCTTTTCAACACACTTATTTTTCCTTTTAAAGGCCTTTGTACAAGTGTTCTTTCTACCTCATATTCTATAAATTGATTAAAAATTAGGCAATACTTCTTATGCTTGAAGCAGCATCCAGTATGAGGCTTGAATTTCAACCATTTTGTACGTTATATTCACCTCGTCTCTCTCTCTTGATGGCTATTATTCTTACAATGCATGTCACCTCATTTCTAAATTTTGATTTTGGTTTGACTCACCATTTTCTTACACGTCTATTTACTCATTTCATTCTTTTAACTGTATGCTTCTAATTTTATTTATGTTGTATACATCAGGGATTTTGATAACGTCAGATTTAGTTCTGTTAAAAGCTTGCTCTTTGTTTCATCACTTCTTTTGTCATACAAATATTTTATCTCTTACTGAATAAGCATGTGACAAAGCAAATACATAAAATGCATACTTTTGATTTGATTTTTTTTTTATAGTTAGTAATGTGAGCATCTATTGTCCCTGTAGGAACTTGTGCCCTTGTAAAGAATAAATCATGAAGAAATGGCAAATTCTTTCAAGGCTCACACTAATAATTCCTAAACTTCTCTCTAATTACTGTTGTTGGGTATTTCTTCTTTTCAAGGAAATAAAAGCAATAAAGTGTTAAGTAGTTTCCAGGTTCCTTCCCCAGTGACAAGCAGAAATTTGTCATACTGTATCCTTTCAGGCTTCTTGTTTATTCTACTCATGGTGGGAATAAAATGAATTTCTAGATCCAAGGCTTCTAGTTCTGTGCTATATTGGCTTCCAGTAAAATTCTTTTGGTACATTTGAGGTATTTTCCATTACGAACTATAGTTCTCTACCTCCATACACAAACTCTTGAGATTAAATGTATTTATTCACTTATTTAATAAATATACTTCTCCACTATGACACCAGTTGAATGTCTATTAGAATGCTCAGTATATAAAATACTTATTGCGGATTACCTACTTATGCAGGTTACCTGCTAGAATGAGTGTGTACCAAATGGCTACAAATCTGTGCTACAAGCCATTTGCATTTTTAAAGCTATGTATCCCATATACTGCAAGTCATAATCAAGACAAAATGACTTCCATCAATCACCATGAACGACCACGCCTCCATATAATGTCCTTGCTGTGTTATAACTCCTTCACATCATTCCCTGTAATGTATAGCACCAGTCCTTTCATCATATCAGGCATTCTCATCAGTCTATGGAAAGCCAGATGCTTTCAGGTACATCTCTCTTCTCTTCCCTTCTCTTCCCTCTGTTTACAGTATTGAGAAAAAAAGGATTGTTTAAACAATGCAGGCAATGCTTTGATGAAGATAACCTAATTTAAAAAGAAACTAAGAATTTTGCACAGCAGCAACCTTTTTGCCCTTCATTAGTTGTTTTCTCAATGTGCAAAAAATATATTTTTTTGATATAAATAAGCATGCTTAATGTTTAAAATATCGAGGAAAAAGGATTACTTGAACAATGCAGACAATGCTTTGATGAACAAAAGGATTACTTGAACAAAGCAGACAATGCTTTGATGAACAAAACCTAATCTGAAAAGAAAACATGAATTTTGCTAAGGAGACAGCACAGCAGCAACTTTTTTGTCCTTCATTAGCTGTTTTTTCAATGTGCATAAAATATATTTTTGATGTAAAAAAATCTTATTTTAGACTTAAGATTTATTTTAAAATGATAAGTGTTATATATTGAATCGGGCAGCCGTGGTGGTGCAGCAGTTAGTGTTGCCACCTCACAGCAAGAGGATCTCCGGTTCGATCCTTGGCTGGGGTTCCTTCTGTGCAGAGTCTGCTTGTCCTCCCTGTGGTTGCGTGGGTTTCCTCCAGGTGCTCCGGTTTCCTCCCACATCCCAAAGACATGCTGTAGGTGGATTGAACACTCTAAATTGGCCCTAGGCATGCGTGTGTGCGTGAGAGTGTGTGTGCCTTCTGTGGAAGGTTGGGCGCTGGGCTGGCAACTCGACACCATAAAATTCCACTGCCAGTCATGAGTGGACAGGTGATCTACTGTGGCAACCCCTAACCTGGAAAAGCTGAAAGAAAAAGAAGTGTTATATATTACATCATATTTCAAATAAGTAAAAATGGGATGTCATAAATGGTGTATAAGGGTATGTAGCTTAAAAAGTATAATCATAGACTCAGGAATCATCACGTCTTATGTTGCATCTTCTTGTGTTCATTCTGATCAAAGACCTCATGGAAGATAGAAAAAATGCATGGTGTTGACTTATGGTATACTTGTTATCCAGGCACCAGACTGATGGCATACAAACATGCTATCGCAAGCAGTGCAAAACCCCATAACAGTGCCCAAATCTGCATATGCCATACCCATTTTAGCTATTTTATATGTAGATGTACCTATATTGCATATTGTGTATGTATGTTCATGTGGTCTTCCCTCTGTAAAAGAGCAACTAGTAAAGTGAAACATGGATGCATAGCTTCTGACTTTTTGTCATTATTTTAGCTAAATATCTGCTGTGCTGTTATTGTGTATACCTATTACTTTTCCTTTTAATATCACTGTACTTGATAAATTTAGTATGATGATTCAGATTTAGAAGCTATATTCAGAAACACATAACAACTGGGAATCTGAGAACACTGCTCTGTTGACAGAGTAAATTTCCCTATTTTGATAGGATGTGCATTTCCTAATAGATTTGATTGATGGAAGAATTTCCTGAGGTAGTTTAGTGCTGTTATTCAATAGCCACTATGTTTTTGCTGGCAAATCTTGCTTGCTTGATTCTTCCTGCTTCATTGTGCTCAGGACTGGTAAGTCAGTTTTTGTAGTCATGACTCCCTTCAAGGCAATAGTATGTTCATTTTCAGCAGTTCCCAGTAATAATGTTAAGTATAATTTCTCAGTTATATTAAGCATGAAAATAATAACAAGTGCATTCACTTAATTCATTTAATAACTTATTAATTAGCAAGAAACTAAACGTAAAATATTCTACAGTGGTATCTTTTGTTTGCTTTCAGACAAATTTGACTCATTTCAAGAGGTCAGAATTTTCTGTGGTCCGACAACATGAGGAATTCATTTGGCTGCATGATGCTTATACTGAGAATGAAGATTATGCCGGCATTATTGTAAGTCAATGAAAAAGGGAACATTATCAGATAACAGATTCTTTTGACATTTATATTGCTATGTTTGGGAAGCCAATATGTCAAGATATGTACCCTAAATGAGTTCTTCTTCCACTTGTGCAAATTATAGGTCGGGGTGTATGGCACTTTCAGAGGAAGAATATATACAAATCTGTTAGGCCTCTCATTACTTCCATCCAGCAATCATGATGGATAGTAAAGTCACATATGGCTTCTGAATATGTATGACTTTTTTTCTTTTTAACTCTTTGTATATACAGTCAGACCAATAAAGCCAAACCATACTAGCTGTGGACATGAATGTTTCAGTCTTCTTATGACTTTGTCAGCACAGCATACAATGACTGTTGGCTGTACTTTAGAAACACAGGGTCTTTACACCCAGATGATTTCCATAACCATTAAGGTGACTGCAAAATATCCCAACTAACATCCAAACCAAAGAATAAAAAGGTTACACAGACAAACCAATTAATAAAAACTACAAGAAAAAAATAACCAAGCTAAAGTTTTCTGTCTGTAAGGTAAATGCTTTAACCATTATGCCAACCTCCCACTGTGCGATACCTTAAGCCTCTTGTAATAGAGGTCCATGGGATATATGCAAATGAACCCTTAAGGACATCATATATATATATATATATATATATATATATATATATATATATATATATATATACACACACACACACACACACACACACAATCAGAATGAGTCTTAGTCTTTTGCCTGCAGGAGTTGGAGTGTAGAAGTGTTATGACCTCCCCTTCCTCGCAGGACCCAAAGTAGCACCATTTCTGCTGTCTCAAAGGATTGCAACCTGAACAATCATCATCATCAAGGTTTGTTTTGCAAAAAATCAACAAATGCTGGTGTGTATGTATGTGTGCGTGTGTGTGTGTGTGTGTGTGTGTGTGTGTGTGTGTGTGTGTGTGTGTGTGTGTGTGTGTGTGTGTACGTGAAGTATGTGTACACACATAAATATGTTTTTGCCTTAGATCATGTCAGTTGTCAGTTAATTGCCAAACTGCAGTAGCAGCAGTAATTTTGATAAATCTTTCTATAACTTTCAGTTCACTGATGCCATAGACCTGGGATCCAAACACATGTAGCACATAACATAGCACTGTTTAGTACATGTAGTAGCCAAGTGCGGAGTCTGGGTGAGTCTAAGATAATGCTAAATGCTTGTCTTTTTAACTTTGAGCCTCCTCACATAGCAAATGCCTTGAATAGTTTTGCTTTGAATCCCAGCTGCACTGTTTTATGCTGCCTGCCCTTACACTTCTATAGTTGACTTGTTAACTGTGATCTCTCTAATGCCTTTGGCCTTTGTCATTCCTGACCAGTTTGCTTAAATGGGTATCAAATAAATAAATAAATCCCATCTTTTTGCCAGTTACTTTTTGACTGAAGGTATATTTATCTGAATTGCCACTGCCCTTATGTATGCAACCCTGAGCACTTTACTGCTTTTAATCCTCAGATTAAAGATGGTCAGCAGTGAGACAAAATATCTAAGAACAAGGTAGACATAGCAGCATGTGCAATGAACACATCTGTACATCATGTATTATGATCTACCATACAACATATTTATGACCACTTTTATTATATCTCAAAAAATCTGTTGCTGTTATTTAAGCAAGAAGGCTGAACTTGTAGGATTCTCTTACTAAATGTGAGCTGATTGGTGGAATAAAGTTTACATGGTCAGGGAGTCATAAAGATGAATGAAATCAGCTTGCTCAAAATGATCATTTTTAAATCACGTTTTGCAAACCACTTTTTGTCAGTGGAGGTCCTTGCAAATGGGGGCTTTCCTTTCCCCTGAGCTGCAACAATGTTAGAGCTGATAAGAAGGTATAAGACACTTGGAAAGACTTTTAATTTCTATCTTTCTACTCAGTCTCCTACAGGTTACTGGGAAGCACTCTATTCCAGGCATATAAGGCATCCTCAGATCCAGATTTGATGGAATTTTTGTACATTCACAAAACAAACAGTCTTAGAAACACTAGATCCAAGCATTTAAACTTTGCCTGCAACATAAATAGAGCATGCTGCTGAGACTGATATGCATCCCAAAGGATTCTTGCACTATGGAGTAAGCTTCCTATCCATGTGAAGCAGATTTCATCCCTGACCCTATTCATGTATACCTCTAGTCTGGCCCCAATGTCCTCTAATGGACAGAGGCAGACAGTACAATGGACGTAGACAGAAGAGTACAAATGAGTATCACCAGAACTACCAACATGGCAAAATCAACTCAATAGAACCTCTAAATGTTACTGCTCAATGCCAGTAGCCTAAATAAAAAAATCTACACTCCCCCAAACCCTTCTCACACTTGAGAATATAGATATCTGTACAGTTACTGGGACATGGCTTAAAGCAGCAGAGAGTACCCCGGCAATGGAGGTGCTGCAATATACATCAATAGCAAGCATACCGCTAGAGTAGTTAAACAGGATGACATGCTGGAGTTCCTCCATATGCGGATCACCATAGACAAAATCCCATACAATATCCTAACCAGTTGTAGTTCATCCTCCATGTCCCAAGAAGCTCATAATGCATGCTTGGACCTACTGGAGGCATTTACCATCCAACCTAACACCTACTCATGACAGACTTTAGTTACCCCTCTTGAGACTGAGAATCCTGCATGGCCTCAAGTCTACAAGCACAGAGATTCCTGGACTTTGTAAATACAAACAACCTTGACCAAACAGTGAATACACAGACTGGAGACTCCAACTTATTGGACCTCACCTCATGCTCACGAATATGGGAGAATTCTGCACTCCCCCAATGTCTTGTCCTCCTTGATAAGGTTTAACTGTAAAGCTGTCTCCTTCAAAATTAAAATCAACTCCATAATCCCATTAAAACCAGTAACAGTTAGGAAGTATTCCAAAGCAAATTAGTTGTAATTAAGCGATTGTTTATCAAATTTCAATGCCCTTCCAAATCCTGAGAACACACCAGCCTATGCTGAATTGCTTTCAGAAACTCTGTACAACTATGTCAATACCTGCATAGAGGCTGCTGTACCTACCAGGAGTAAAGCCAGAACTAGCCCTAAAAACAAACCGCCCTGCTGGCATCCCATATTAAACAGCATATTCCACAAGCCGCGGTGGTGCAGCGGTAGCATTGTCGCCTCACAGCAAGAGGTTCTCCCGTTCGATTCTCAGCTGGAGCGCCTTCTGTGTGGAGTCTGCATGTCCTCCCCATGGTCGAGTGGCGTTCGAAAGACATGCGTGAATGGGCATGCCTTTGTCGAAGGTTGGGCGTCGAGCTGGCATCTCGGCACCGTAAAAATCTATTGCCAGTCATTAGCGGACCGGAGTTCCGCTGTGGCGACCCCTAACCAGGAAAAGCCGAAAGAAGAAGAACATTCCACAAAAGGAAACAATTATGGCAAAAATCAGGAAGGGTAATCCCCATAAAGACAAAAACTCACTCATCAAAGCAAATTGGCAACTAAGAGGGCTAATTAGGTCAAGCAAGTCCAACTATGAGGTTACGACATCCTTCCAGGTAAAAGAAGACCATAAGGCCTTCTACAGCTATGTCAGGAATCTCAAGGGCAGCACACAGCAGTGTGCTGAACTGGTGATTAATGGTTCTATATTCACCAAGCCTGGCAAGATAGTGAACCTGTTAGCAGACAAATTAATTTCCAACTTTACCTCCTCTTACCCCGAACCATCCCCCTAATAATACCCTCAAACATAAGCCCTCCAACTATAATTGGGGAGAATGCAATGGCTGCACTCACTAAAACCAAGAACACAGCCTCAGTGGGCCCCAATAATATTCTAGGATGCCTCCTGAATAGTCTAAAGTATGACTTATCAGACCCCCTGGAGTCACTGTTTAACTATAGTGTGAAAACAGGCCTTGTGCCACGTGAAAGGAGGACTGTGACAGTCATCCCACTCCATAATGAAGGACCTTCAGAAGATCCTGAAAAGCACAGTCCCACTAGTCTGATTAGTTTTATTTGCAAAGCCATAGCAAGACGTATCATGGAAATTATCAATAAGGACATAGGAGACCTCCAGGCACTGGATCCATCCCAGTTTGGCTTTGTCAAAGGAAGGTCATACTTAGCGAATCTGCTGGACTTCTTTGGAAAGGTCACTTAGGCAATGGATTAGGGGAAATCTGTGCATACTGCCTACCTTTATCTAGCTAAAGCATTTGATGCAATACCCTACTCAGGCATTGTCAGCAAACTTACAGAACTAGGTATAGGTTCATAGGAAGATACTAGGCTATCTGTCCGAAGTATTTATAAGCCTAGCCAGAATGTGTTGGCTTTCGCTACCCCCTTAGATTAGTTCCCTGTGCCTCTGTCTATCAGAGCCACTGAAGTGATCCATGGGGTAAACTTTCTGTTTCCCATCCACTCGTCAAGGTTTTTCTTGAAGAGTGTTAGCGAGGAGCTCTGCCTAATGTAGATTGGAATCTTGTTCCAAAGCATGGGAAGTCTCTGGGACAGGAATCTATCCCTCCAGCACATCCTATTTATTGCTGTGGTGAGTGTGGCTCGAGGGGATATGGTTTTCTTTAGGTGGAGCAAGTCCATCAATTCTGGGTTGGACATGGCCTTGTATGTCAGGCAGAGATCACCTCTGAGTAGGCGGTATGCAACCAAGTACAGCTGGAGTTTCTTCAGTCGAGCTGCATAGGGCATCTGTTTGAGGCCAGTGATCCTCTTGGTGAGGTACATCTGATGTCTTTCTAGCTGTTGCAGGTGTCTTGTAAGGTACATCCCAAATGGGACATTGTACTCTATGATGGGTTTGATGAGTGATGAGTAGAGGGACACAATGACCTCTTTTGATCTGGATGCGAACCCTTTTGTGATTAGGTGGGCCACATAGAAGGATTTTCTAATCACTTTGGCAATGTGATTATCAAAGGAGAGATTACTATCTACTTGGGTCCCCATATCCCTTATTACGTCTTCCGTATTTAGGGGACTATCATCTATGTGGTAGTTTGTGGGTACTTTGTTTTTTCCAAAGGGGATGACTATGCACTTTTTGGCATTTAGCTTGAGGCCATGATTTTGACACCAGGTATCCGTCTCAGTAAGACCCTTTTGGAGGATGTCTGTGTTAGCCACCGAGTAAGTTATAGCCCCTAGTTTGCAGTCATCTGGGAACTTGGCCAGCCATAGTCCTCCTGTGCTTGCCTGTACCTCTGAGAAGTATATGCCGAACAGGTGGGGTCCTAGGAGTGAGCCCTGGGGAATGCCATTTGTAACCGGTTTAGAGTCGGACCTAGCTCCTGCAATTCTCACCATGTGGGTTCTGTCCTTGAGCCAGTTGGCAACCCATCTTGTGATGTAGGGGTTTATGTTCAGGCTGGTGAGCTTGTCTATAGTACCAGAATAGGGAATGGTGTCGAAGGCCTTTGCAAGGTCTAAGTAGGCTGTGTGTACCACCTTTCCCTCGTCTATAGCCTTGGTAACTGTCTCAAAGAAGTCCATTAGGTTTAGGAGGCATGATCTACCCTTAACATAGCCAAACTGGGTAGGGTTTAGTGTTTGGAGGTTCCCAATGTCTCTGTTAATGAGTTCCATGATGATGTGCTCCATAGCCTTGCAGACCAAGCTAGTCAGGCTTATAGGGCAATAGTTCCTGTGGTCTGTTGGGGCTCCACCTTTGTGGAGCAGAATAACCGTTGCTGTGTGACACTCTATGGGTATGTAGCCTGTGGGGTTAGTTCGTCTTTGAGCTTGTGTAGGACGCAGTCTGGGACACCGTCTGGTCCCATTGATGCTGTGTTTTTGGCTTTGGAGAGGGCTGTTTTATCCTGAGTGTCTGTGATTTCAGGGACTCTACATTCTTCTGGTATGGTTATGGGCCCTTTTGGGGGTGAGAGGGGGTGAAGTTTCCACTGAACCTGTCTGCCAGGATGTTGGCGATATCAGTCGGTTCAGTGTATTTTGTGCCATTCTGCACTAACTCTAGCTATGTCAAGAATCTAAGTGGCAATGCTCAGATCTGCTCAAAGAATGCCTTGTGGTTATCTTTGGAGTCCTTGGCAATTTTTCTTTTGAAGCTCGCCTTGGATGATTTTATGAGGGATCGTAGTTTCTTTCTGATACTGATCAGGGATGTCTTCCCTTCTTGGGATTTTACTCATCTCTGTACTAGTTTCCTCTTTCTATTGTATAGCTTGTTTATGGCAGGGGTCCACCAGACTGGTTTCCTTTTCTTGGAGGAGTGAGTCTTGGTTTTGCTTGGGATAGAATGATCTATGCATTCTTGTAGGTGCCCGTAGAATGCATTAGTAAAGGATTTTGCAGCTTGGACAGCATTATCATTTAGCATGGGGGCTTTGAAACTTTCCACCTCAGTCTTAAGTAATGTGAAGTTTGCTTTGGAAAAGCTTTTCACTGTGGTTTCCTTGTCTATGGGTGGGGGCGGAATGTGGATATCCAGAGTGATTTGTTTATGGTCAGATCTAACCAGCGAGCGTTTGACCTCTGGTGTGGAACACCGGTCGCCCATGTTGGTGACGACCAGGTCCAATATGTTGTCACCTCTGGTGGGAGTGTTGACTAGTTGATTCAGGGTGTTTGAGTTTATAAATTCTGGGAAATGTTGGGCAAGGGAGTTAGTACTTGAGTAATTCTCCCAGTTAATGTTTGGGTAATTGAAGTCACCCAATATCAGGGTGTTTGGTAGGACTTTTTTGTTTCCCAGTGTTTCCAGAAACTCAGAATGGGAGTCTTGGGACATGGTGGGTGATCTGTAGCAAGCTACAATTTGAATTGCAGTTTTGTCCATTGTTAGTTGCATGTGGATGATCTCTGAACCATCGTGCTGTGCCACTAACCTGGAGGTGTGGGTATCCTTGATGAATATGGATACGCCCCCACCTTTTGTATTTCGGTCCGGGTTCTGTGGCCGAAATGCATGGTATGAGTTGTAGCCTGATAGTGCTGAGGTGCTCTCTGGAGCCTTAAACCAGGTTTCTGTTACTGCACATATATCGATTTTTTTCCATACTGAGAAGTGCCTCGAGTACGTGCATTTTGAGGTTTAGACTTCAGGCATTGAGTAGCATTTCCCTCAGTTTTTTGTTACTTGTGCTATTTACAGCGGTGGGTTTGTCTTTTGAGCCTTGCCTAAAAAAGGCACTATGGGGGTAGCAAGAGCCTTGGCCAGTATTCGAAAGCCTAAGCGTGACAGGTTCAAGCTTTCTCTAGCAAAGCAGCGTGGCTTGTCGAGCATGTCATCCCAGGCAGACAGACACTGGATCCCCTTTGAATGACACCAGAAACTTAGCCAGTTGTTGAAATTGATAATTTTTTCTTTATACAGTGGTATCATTCTTGGTGAGGGCAGGATGCTACCCAGGGTCAGGGTCATACCGGCCTGGGCTACTTGATCAGAGAGCTCTTCCATGTCTCTTTTCATGTAGTCCAGGGAGGTACAGCTCAGGTCATTCATACCAACATGGACAATGACCGAGTCGTATTTGTACTAGTTCTGGAGTGACCTGAGTGCTTGTGTTATGTGGCGGATCCTGGCCTTACGGGCTGTGATTGTGTGGCACACTGGTTTTGTGAAGTATGTTTCATGGTTTGTGTTGGGAGGGTGGAGGTTGCTTGGATGTCTGCTTTGGAGGTCTCTGTTGCTTTTGCAGATTTTTATTTAGAGCCTCCGAGTATGTTTTTGTGCATTTATGTGTGTTTTCTGCCGGTGCTGGTTTAATGGGTCTATGTCAGACTGGTGGTGTGATGCAAGTATTTCCCTTCTCATCTTGACTGTCTGATCCAGTCTTGGGTTGAGAGAGCTTAGCCTCCAGTTTGGCTGTATAATTGCATCTCTTACATGTATTAGTGTTTGGTAGTAGGAGGAGAGGGTTGTCTGTGTACATGAGGCAGTTGTAACATTGCCTCAAAATGCCCAGATTCACCAGTTGGACTGGAGAGTACATCTGAAACTGCCCTTTGGACATGCCTGGATAGGTACAGTGAACTGTTTTACTGATTGGCTGGTAAGGTCAAATAGAGATCCTTGTCCTTCTGTACAGTATAGGGGGGTCTAGTGCTAAGGTTTATAAGTGCTTGCTATGGGTTTTGAGCAAGTGCCGGGCTGAGAACTTAATGGCTTGAGTACTTAAGTTGAAAGTTTGTCTAGTTCCAAGGAAAAAATTGAAGAGGAGACTTTGTGGAGCAGGGAATAGTTATACCCTAGCTAACGGTGCTCCCCGGCACACAAAACCCCTTTATAACAAGCTGGATAGCTAGCTGGCTCACTGATATGACCCAGGAGGTTAGAATCAGTGAGGACCACCTCCACAAAGAGGTCGGCCACCAGTGGAGTCCACCAGAGCTCTGTGCTAGGCCCAGTCCTGTTTGGCATCTACTTCTCGGATGTCAAAGCCAATGTTAAAGGCTTCTGCTAACCAAGTTTGCAGACGATTGCAAACTAGGAACAGTCATTGAATCTCCCCAAGATGAGAACAC